>NC_056733.1:1623404424-1623596924 GCF_019279795.1 Protopterus annectens | reverse complement strand
ACACTTGACACTGGAGAAAATCATGTGTGTGTGTGTGTGTGTGTGTGTGTGTGTGTGTGTGTGTGTGTGTGTGTGTGTGTGTGTGTGTGTGTGTGTGTGTATATATATATATATATGTGTGTGTGTGTGTGTGTGTGTGTGTGTATGTGTGTGTACATAGGGACTCCTCTGCTTTGTCAGAATATGCATTTGTTTGAGTGTTTTTTATGGGTGTATTTTACAGCAAATGCACAGTGATATGATTGCAGGATAGTACAATTGGGATTTGTGCTGAATCAAAGGAGCATTTTGTTAGGCGAGTGTGATGGATGTTTGGATTTAGTACTGATTTTAGGGCTTGTTTTGAGGAGTTTTTATTAGTGTTTTTTAGAAAGAAGAACTCTTGCAGGATGGACTAGGGCATGCAACAGCAAACTTGTTGCAGACAATATCCATGTTCCAGTGCTAGATGTACATGAACATACATGGATACAGCAGATGGAACTACCGTGTGACATCAGGAGGATGGGAGGATTTCTTTGGGCATAGCAAACCATGCTGATGGTATAGGTACCAATGGTTCTGACAGCCATTATCCCCCTACATTGGGGCTACACAGTTGACTGTACAGTAAGTCTTGAGATTTGCTTTATTTTCTGATAATTACACTTTGTTTTTCATAGTGGGAGTCTTACCTACAGTTTTCATACTTTTGACAGGGAACCAGAAATATATTTTTCCTGGTACTTGCTATTGAGTACTAAGCAGTATTTACAGGGCACAGCATGCAAAATAATAATACATTCGGTGTTCACACATAGGGAATAGCACCCCTCATAGCCAGCCTTAGGCATAGGCCAACTAGGCGGTCGCCTAGGGTGCCGCTCTAGCAGGGGCGCTTTTCCAGTACTTATTTGGTGTAGTTAGACCAGGATGGGGGCACTAGGTGGTGTGGTAGGGGGCACTGTGGAGCCCTTTTGCCTAGGGCAGCAGCTGACCTAAGGCCGCTACTGGCACCCCTAACTGGGTGCAACGTTCCATATGCACATACATAATAAATGTTCAGTAGTTTGACTTAATTATAAATACTGGGAGAATTATTTATTATGTACTTAACTGTAGTACTACTTCTGGCATATTCAGTATGATGACTTTGACTGAAAGATTACTTCCAGTGCACTATATGTGCACATACTTGGATCATTCTGTCGTACTGTGGAATAAACATCTAGTGACTAAAATGTATTTATATTTATTCACATTGAACTTCCTCTGTGCAACCAAATGTTAACTCTGTTTAGAAACTGTGATACTGTTTTTACTTCTATTCAAAATATTTGCTTCTTCCCCTGCACAAATCCAGAGTGGTGGAATGCACTTAAGTGCTAAGGAGCATAGGAACATAGGAACAATACTAGCCAGGCAATAACAGAAACCATAAGAGGCCAAGCCATGTACACCATTAAGTGAACACACTTTTACTTAATAGTGCCCACCTCCCAAACTGTGCAGGGCCATATATAATAATCTTGATGTAAATTTATATTTACCCATCCAGTCATCATGACTAGCCTTAAAGGCAGACAAACTTGCACTTTGCTTTACCTGTAGTGGTAAATTAATTGGGTCTATATTAGAACACCGAACATTCAAAATGTCCAGTGTTTTAATATCGAACCCTATGAATCGAAAATTTAAAACATCAAACATGAAAAAATTTGCTGTTCCAAAACACATACACACAACACAAGCACAACAAACAAACAGCAATCCACACACATACACCTAAACTCTCACACCTAACCCTACACTAAACTATACATACACCACTAACTATCCACTTACCTTAACCTAAACCCTAACCCTAAGGTCCGTCACTATCGCACAGTCACCTCACCCGCACCCTAACCCTAACTCACCTAACCCGCCCTAACCCTCACGTCCACACAATCGTGCACTTACCTGAACCCGACCCGTAACTTTTCACCACAACACTGAAATACCGAAGCAACAGAAACGGACAACCAAATTCTTTCCCTAGGAAAAAATTTGGTTTTCTGTTTCTTCAGTATTTTCAGCGTTCGCTGAAAATGGGTGGATATTAGAACACTCAAAATTTTGAACGTTCGGTGTTCTAATATAGACCCAATTAATCCATAGGTTGAGAATCTATTGAGTTAAAAAGCTATAGCTCCCGTGAGTCTTGTTTATTTGTTGGTGTAAATTTAACTTTGTAGTGTGGGTATTTGCAGATCTACTGGTTTTGTGAAGAAACAGTAGTTTAAATAGGACCGGGTCCTTTATTGTTCAAAAAGACATAAATCATCTCAGAGTAGCCATTAGGTTAATGAGTATAAGGAGAGATGCGCTAATCTATCAGGATAGTTGATGGGTTTAAGGCCTTTCATTTTTTTGTTAAAACTCTTTCTGGCCTTTCCAGATGAGTGATACCCTTGGATTTCTACATTCCAGTATGGTTACTGTATTTGATGATGGATCTGATAAAACTACAGTAGTAAGATACTTCTTTGGATCTTGAAAGTTTTCCCTTGAAAATTAACTAGGACAGATGGGAGGAGTTCCTGAATACACATGATCATTGAATGAGAAAGGTGTCCACATAAGTATTTGGGTCTCTTCTGACTATATCTGTTTGAAGAGTACCACTTGTGAACATATAAGGTAGGAACAACTGTTTTTTAAGACTTACTATGCTGCTGTTTTTTCCATTTATCTTGAGACACTTTTCAATACACCAGATATGTGCAAGTACAAGCAAGATTTGATCAGTGGCCCATGCCAGGCCCATCAGTTGAATTTTCTGTGGTAAAGAGGCCTTCCATCTGGTTTTCTGAATATAGCCAGCTAGTTCTCAGAAAATAAAATGGTCGTCCATCTCCTTTAATGCCATATGGAGTTTATCATTTATGTAGAAATATGTGGTGCGCCATTCAGCATGGCTGGTGTTAAGCCCTGTCTGTCCCATCTTCTTATGGCATGTTTCTGGACATGCATCATTTTTTTAGATGCATATCTGGTCATTCATTCATTCATTCTTTCATTCATTCATCCATAGGCACTATCGTCATTATGCACTGGTCTGTTGGCAGTCAGCTGGTCATGCATTGGTATGGGTCTTGAGCACTAATCACATTATTCACACATCTATAGCTAAATCTCTTGAGAGTTGCTCTCATGATGCTTGGTCTGACCTGACATTTGGTTCATCATTAAGCTCAGTTGTGCCATGTCCTGAAGTGTGGGTACCTCTGTTTTGTATGGTGATTCAAGCAGACCAAAGAGTTAGTTGGTACTGTCTCATGGAACATACTGAAAACCAATGCATATTCTTTTTTATCCAATCTGTGCCAAATAGCAGTGGTCCTGCTCAGCTACAAAATCTCTTATCCAGTATTTGTATTTTACTATATAATCCCACTGACATCTTGATTTTGCATTTAGAGTCATAGTCTCATTAGAAAATGTCTTATTTTTTTACTGGTAAATTTTAGAACAGTTCATTATAATTAACAAATGAAATGATATACATTTCTAGTTTCAGCTCTGCTGCCTCTGGCATTACAATGAATATGTAACTGAAAATTGTCCTGCTGCACAGATTCTGCATCATCTTTCATTTCTTCCAACTTCTATATACTGTGTGTGCTCAACACTTCATGATTTGACACTTTGCATGTAATTTTTGCTGTTCTGCCATGGTGGTGCAGCGGATTAGTGTTGTCGCCTCACAGCAAGAGGTTCTCCCGTTTGATTCTCGGTTGGAGAACCTTCTGTGTGGAGTCTTCATGTTCTCCCCACGTTCAAGTGATGTTTAAAGACATGCAAGTAGGTGTGTGCATGAATGGGTGTGCCTTCCTTGAAGGTTGGGCGTCAAGCTGACAACTTGGCACTGTAAAAATCCACTGCTAATCATTAGCAGACCAGTGTTCAGCTGTGGCGACCCCTAACAGGGAAAAGCCAAAAGACATAGTAGGTGGTTGCAGTATTGTTATCTGCTTTTTCAGTTGTTATGTTCTATCTTATGACACTAAATATGGTTGTTTTCATTATACCAACGGTCAGTGGCATTATGTGCTATACTGGCACATTGAACACATTTATTTCTTTTTTTTATTTATTTAACATTTGTTTACCAGGAAAGTCTGACTGGGACAGAGCCCAATTTCATTGTAGGCCCATGGAGAAATGCTCCAGATGCATGCCTTTGGAATGTAGGAGGAAACCAGAGCACACAGAGGAAACCCGCACAAACATAGGGAGGACATGCAGACTCCACACAGAAGACACCCCAGCTGAGAATCGAACTGGAGAATGTCTTGCTGTGAGGCAACAACACCAACCTGTGCACCGCTGATGCCTGATTCTCTTTTGTGTTTACTAGTCACCTTGTTAATACCTTACTCATCTCAGATGATGAGCGAAGTCATCATCCCTCTGTATGCCTCCCTCTTCAGGCCAGTAATACAATGTAATCCTGCCTTTTGGCATGTACTTGGCTAAGCACATGATCCAGCTCTAGAGACAGCAGTATTTGTTCCCTAAGACAGTCAAGGCCATGTTCTCCATGGGCTACCCTAGCTGCCTCAGTATGCTCTCTCTTTTCTGTTTCCTATAAACTTTTAAGCTTAGCATACCAAGCTTTGGATGATTCTATGTGATCTCCTTCCTGCACACCCAAAAAACAAATAACACCCAAGACATCAACTTCACTGATCCAAACTGCCACTCAAACATAAATGGGACCTGCTGACGTGATAGGTATGATGGATATATATTGCAAAGAATCCCTATTTCAGGGAACAGATTTCCTTTGGATATAAATCAAAGCAGATCCCTGATTCTCTTTATGCAAGAACCTGGATGAATGGATGGGCAATTATAAATATATCCCATGTATGGATCCTCACACCCTCATTGAAAGGAGTCTAAACTAGGTATAAGGTGTTCTGACCCCTTAAGGATTTATTCTAAATGTTTGAAACTGGGCATTCATTTATGAAAAGAGCTAACTACAAACCTGGGATCATGTGCCTAGGCTACGAATGGTCCTCCTGATCAATAGTGTTAAATTTACCTATGATGAACCTGTCTATATCCTATCACCTTGCTGCAGCTTATTATTACAATCAAAAACAAATACACCAAGGAAACCTCACGTCAAAAAAACATTACTGTGCCACCATAGTAAAAACTACAAACTCGATTTATTATTTTATTAATTGGTTTAGTGCTCATTAGTATGGTTTACAACTGCTTTTGGGGACATTGCTGCATTCATTGCTTTATTTAATATTCTTAAACATGAATCCTTTGATGAGTATTTTCTTATGAATACAAGTCTGTTTCTTAATGTTCCAATCACTCTGTCTCTGCATTCTCAATGGTCTGCTGTCCTGTACAGCTCTGCTATGTAGCTAAATATACTTTTATCTCTCCTTTATCACTTTATGAAACCTATGTTGTTCTGCAATTACTCAGAACATGACTTAAAAGATTTTGTGAAATCTCTGTAAATTAGTTTGAATTAGTGAACAAACAGCCAACATGATTTTGGTGTACTAACTTCGGAGCAAAAGTCCACTCTTTTATCACAGGGTAACATTTCCTTTTACAACAGTTTTAATCTTGCTGTTTTGTAAAGTAAGTTCATGGATAAGTCCTATTTAAAATGAAACTTACCTAGAATTGTCTGACAACTAATTTACTAGAGTGTATAATGTTTATATCAAATGGCTTATGGCGTGCATATAACCGCTAATTCCACCTAATACGCGGCTTCTCAGCGCTTCTGTGGATCACTAGTGATATTTGCATTGCTTACTGTACTTATTTCCTTGTTTCACTTGAAAGAAAGTTACTGTTTGTCGTTTTTGCATTTAGTTACTTGTAACACATTGCACTCAAGTTACCTGGCACTTGCTCACTAAAGCAATTATATAAGTCAGCTCTAAAAATTAAAAGCACTACACCCTCACTCCCCACTGGCCCTTGTTTTCAATTATTAAAGAATTCCCAATATTATTCTAGCATGTCCAAAGGTCAGTTGTCAATCTCCTCTCCGGTCCAGCTGGTGAATCTGGGAATCTTGAGGCAATGTTATAACTGCCTCATGTACACAGACAACCCTCTCCTCCTCCCACATAACACAAATACTTACGAGAGATGCAGCTATTTAGCCAAACTGGAGGCTGAGCTCTCTCAACTCAGGACTGGCAAGACCAGACAGGAGGAGAAGGCAACTACACACACCACAAAACCAGCCTCACATAATGCTACCACACCACTGAATCAAACACATAAACACATAAAGAGGCTCTGAGTAAAAATTTACCTAAACAGCAGAGGCCTCCAAAGCAGACACCCAAACAACTGCTACCTCAAGACACCCCACAAGCAACACATAAATAACAAAATCAGTGTGCAAAGCAGTCACAGTCCTTAAGGCCAAATACAACACCAAACATACTTGTCATAGGTGACTCCATAGTCAGACACACTGATGTCCCACTCACCAGGCTGAACAAGGAGAGGGTCACAGTAAGCTGCCTATCGGGCGCTAGAATCTGCCACATAACACAAGCACTCGGGTCACTCCACGGCAAGTACAAATATGACACAGTCATTGTCCATGCTGGTGTGAACGACCTGAGATGTACCTCCCTGGACTACATGAAAAGAGACATAGAGGAGCTCTCTGATTATGTAGCCCAGGCAGGTATGACCCTGACCCTGAGCAGTATCCTTCCTTCACCAAGAATGATGCCACAATATAGAGACAAGATGATCAGCTTTAACAGTTGGCTTAATGTCTGGTGTCATTCAAAGGGGATCCAGTGTCTGTCTGCCTGGGATGACATGCTTGACAAGCCACGCTGCTTCGCAAGGGACGGCTTGCACCTGTCACCCCTGGGATTTTGGATATTGGCTAAGGCTCTTTCCAACTCCATAGTGCCTTTTTTAGGCAAGGCTCAAATTCTAAACCTACCACCCTAGAAAACAAAAATGGGAAGAAACTGAGGGTAATGCTGCTCAATGCCAGAAGTCTAAATCTCAAAATGCACGCACTCGAGGCCCTTCTCAGTATGGAGAACATCGATGTCTGTGCTGTAACTGAAACCTGGTTCAAGGCTCCTGAGAGCACCCCGGCACTATTAGGTTTTACCTCATATCATGCGTTCCGGCCCCAAAACCCAGACCACACCACAAAAGGAGTTGTTGTATCCATATTCATAAAGGATACCCACACCTCCAGGTTGGTGGCAACGCACGAAGCTTCGGAAACCATCCAGGTGCAACTAACCATAGGCAAAACTGCTCTACAAATTGTAGCATGCTACAGGCCACCCTCTCAAACTCAGGAACCCCACACAGCCTTCCTGAAGACACTGGAGGGTATAAATGTATCTCCAAACACCATTATATTGAGTGACTTCAACTACCCGAATATAGACTGGGAACATTACTCAAGCCCTAACTTTCTAGACCAACGGTTCCTGGAGTTCATAAATTCAAATGCCATGGAACAGCTAGTCACTGTTCCCACGAGAGGAGAAAATATACCAGATCTCATTATCACAAACATGGGGACAAAATGCTCCACACCGGAAGTATATCCCTCATTGGTGAGATCTGATCATAAGCTAATCTCACTGGAAATCCACATCCCGCCCCCACCCCAAACAAAAAAGACCACAGTGAAGAACTTCTCTAAAGCAAACTTCACACTACTCAAGACTGGTGTGGTATCCTTCAAGGCCCCTGAGCCAGTGGAAACCACAACCCAAGCTGCGGAAGCCCTTACAAATGCCTTCTATGAACACCTCCAGGACTGCATGGATCAGGCAATCCCAAATAAAACCAAGACTCTTTCCACAAAGGGCAAACGTCCAGTCTGGTGGACCCCAGCCATTAACAAACTTTACAATAAGAGGAGAAAGCTATTACATGATAGAACAAAATCCATAAAAGGGAAGTCACCCCTGATCATTATTAGTAAAAAAATACGAGCACTCATAAAATCAACTAAGGCCAATTTTGAGAGAAAAATTGCCATGGATTCAAAGGACAATCATAAGGCCTTTTTCAGATATGTTAGGAACCTGGGTGGAAACTCCCAGATATGCTCAGAATTAGTCCAAAATGATACAAAAATCACTGAACCCATAGACATTGCCAACATACTGGCAGACAGGTTCAGTGCAAACTTCACCCCCCCCTCCCCCCAAAAGGAGAGATAACTATCCCAGCGGAGTGTAGCCTCCCAGACATCTCAAATGCGCAGGTGAAAGCTGCTCTCTCTAAAGCTAAAAACACAGCATCAATGGGACCGGATGGTGTCCCCGGCTGTGTGCTACACGAGCTAAATGAGGAATTAAACCCGCACATAAGGCAGCTGTTTAATCTCAGCCTTACCACAGGATACGTGCCCAAGGAGTGGCATACGGCAACTGTGGTCCCACTCCACAAAGCCGGTGCCTCTACGGACCCTGGTAATTACCGCCCCATAAGCTTAACAAGTCTAGTCTGCAAAGCTATGGAGAGGATCATAATGGAGCTCATAAACAAAGATATAGGGGACTTGCAGACATTGGACCCGACCCAGTTTGGCTTCGTCAAGGGCAGATCATGACTTTTGAACTTGGTCGACTTCTTCGAAACAGTCACCAAGGCCATTGATGAGGGAAAGGCAGTCCATACAGACTACCTTGACCTTGCAAAGGCTTTTGACACAATACCCCACTCAGGTATTGTAGAAAAACTTACCAGCTTAAATGTAAACCCATATGTCACAAGATGGGTTGCAAACTGGCTTAAGGACAGAACCCACAGGGTTAGAGTTGCTGGCGCTATGTCAGACTCCAAGCCGGTCACAAGTGGTGTCCCACAGGGCTCGGTCCTTGGCCCCCTATTGTTCGGCATCTACTTCTCAGAAGTACAGGCCAACATGGGAGGACTTTGGCTGACAAAGTTTGCTGATGACTGCAAACTGGGCGCCATAGTGGAAAGTGCATCGGACACGGATATCCTTCAGAAGGGACTCACGGAAACAGATAGCTGGTGCCAGAGCCATGGCCTGAAGTTAAACGCCAAAAAGTGTATAGTCATACCCTTCGGGAAAAACAAGGTAACCCCAAGCTACCATATAGGTGGCAATCCACTAAGCACAGAAGAGGTTATCAGGGACCTGGGGACTCAGGTTGACAGTGGCCTTTCTTTTGACACTCACGTTGCTAAAGTGGTTAGAAAGACCTTCTACATTGCCCACCTGATCATGAAGGGATTCACATCCAGATCTAGTGAGGTCATTGTTCCCCTGTACTCTTCACTTATCAGACCAGTGATCAAGTACAATGCCCCATTCGGGATGTATCTCACCCGACATCTGCAGCAATTGGAGAGACCCCAAATGTTCCTCACCAAAAGGATAAAGGGACTCCAAAATCTGTCATATGCTGCCAGATTGAAGAAACTCCAGCTCTATTCAGTCGCATACCATCTGCTCAGAGGTGACATGTGCCTGACATACAAGGCCATGTCCAACCCGGAATTAATGGACATGCTCCACCTCAAAAAATCCAAATCCACCAAAACCACTACAGCAAGCGACTTAAACCTTAGCACGGATATAAATAGGACGTGCTGGAGGGATAGATTTATCACTCAGAGACTCCCTATGCTGTGGAATAAAGTCCCGGTCCATGTGAGGCAGAGCACCTCGCTGGCTCTGTTCAAGAGAAATCTTGACCTGTGGATGGGAGATTGTAGGTTTACCCCAGGAATCATCTCTGTGTCACTGCTGGACAGAGGCACAACAAACTAATGGGCACAGTATTTTTTCATATAAGGGGTGGCGTAAGCCACAAAACTTTGGGCTAGGCTTATAAATGCCTTAGGGCAGATAGCCTAGTAAACCTATGAACCTATGAACATAACTTTGGGTCTTTATCAGAATCTCAAAGAGGCGTTTTAGTGAACGCCTCTTCATCGACACATACTGAATAAACACACTAAACCGCGATTGTTCACAACAGTGATTTTTTTTCCCTGAGAAGGAAATCGCTTGGACGTCCATTTTAGTTTGCCATTTTCTCCACTGTAGTGTGATCTCGGAGATGGTATATTTAGTTAGGAGGGTGTGGGGTGCAGAGCCCCCCACATTGGGGTGGGGCACTTTGTTTTGTTTGAAGTGGTGTATTTGTGGTTTGAGGGCAAGTGATTTCTTTCCCAGGGAAAGAAATTGCTGTTCTGTACAATTGTGGTTTAGTGCATTCGTTCAGTATGTGTTGATGAAGAGGTGTTCGCTGAAACGCCTCTTTGAGATTTTAATATAGACCCAATAAATTTACATCGTGTGATGCTTTTTCACATCACACCCTTGACCTACTGAAAAATTCCTTAGTACTTATGCTGCAAACAATGTACATCAAATGACTGAGTATGGCTGTTCATCAGTTTGCTATGCTTTACAAAACTCTTGGGAGTACAACACAATTTATGGGTTAAAAATCACCTCATCATTAGTATTTTCCTCAAAAATGATCACTCGTTTTTCTTTTCATTACAAAAAACACTTCTGCACTGGTTTGATTGTCATTCAAATGATATTCACACGGTGTCTCTATTCATGCTAAGATAATGGTTTCATCTGGTCTGTTGTATTTTGCATTATTACATAGTGAATGCAACTCTAATGTAAATGAACTATATGAGTATCAAAATAAACGCATAAGTAGCTACACATAAACTGCACATCTATTCCTCAAAATACATAACAAAATGATAATTTGAAATGCTACTTCTATTGGGGATCAGAGTTCCATTTATGTGAGGGGGTTGTGATCCCACAATTTGAAGTTTGCTGAAATGTGGGAAAAAGCGAAATTCCTTACTTGCACATCCCAGTATTTAACATATTAATAACACAAATGACCCCCCCCCAAAGAAAATACTGCATACATATACAGAATAAAATTCATTTATGTTAAATGTAATTACATTGTCATAAGAACCCCATCATTTACTATTGCATTGTTTAACAATTGATTCATAAATCAAAGGGTCCTTCTCAAAATTGTGAGTGCCACTTGTCATTACGCAGAGCTAGTCCCTTGAGTTTTGACTTTAATTGTGGTGATGACATTACCCTAGGAGAGGACAAGACATGCTTTTACATGTATTATTCATGTACGTATGGCTAATGGTACTCTCTATTTAATTAGTCTCTTGCACTACTTCAAACTAGAACTTTCTCCAGTTATCCTCGTTTCTTTAAGATCATTTGTTTTGTCACCAGCATACAGTGTCCAGGCTAGTGTTCTATATTGCCCAGCATATAGAATCAAAATCCTGCAGATTGCAGACAGCCTTCATGAATCTTCACAAGGCAAAGTCAATGCTTCCACGTTCACATACCTACTGCGTGATGAGTAGCATCAGCGTAAGCTAATCTTGCTATTAAAGTTCTGATCTTACTGTGTAATCCTTGAAACAATAACAAAATGCAGGCCATTGCTTTATTAAGTATGAGACATACTATCATGCAACTTGTTTAAAATATGCAGCAAGGAATCTTTTAAGCCTCAAGTATACAGCCTGCATGCTTGCTGCTGTTTTTCAAACTTACCACCATGTACACCTCAGTGGAGATAAAGCAGGTGCAAAAATGTGAGATCACTTTTTTATTTTCCAAAACTTTTAACTATGCCATTTATTACAACAGATGGGTACAGAGCTCATTGGTTCTGCTTTTATGTTAAATACTAGTTTATATGCTGTATATTCAGTGATTGCTTGATCAATGCTATTTTTGTAGAAGCAAATACACTAAGTGACACTACTGACTATAGTTCTTAAAAGTTTTGTTAATGAAACGATATATGATGTATCTATTTTGTTAAAGAAATGGTATATGATATGTTAATGTGAATTTGGATGGTTTGGCCATTGTAGAGATGTACAATGTATGTACTGTCTTTACTTTCCAGGAACTGCATTTGGTGTTTCATTTCTGTGCCATGAGTCAGACAGGAAACTGAACATTTTTTAGTCTAGCTGATCTTTACCTTTCCTCCATGTTTGTGCAACTTTAGTGCTGGTATTATTAAGTAAGTGGATTGTAGGGGATGTAAATTGACTAGCTCCCAGCATAAAAATTATTTTAGTACTGTTTATTGTAATTTAGCATTGTGCTGTACTATTTTTATGTAAGGTTTTTGTTAATTTAGGATTCACTGATGTGTCTATATCAATCTTGTGAAATGAATCCACAGTACTACAAGTCATCCCTTTTATTTTCAAAAACAAAAATGAATAAAATAATGCCCCCAACCCCTGGATCATCTGTTCTGGACTATATTCATGTTGGTCATTGGTGCAGTGAACCCATTAGGTCAGCTGATATTCTTCATGTTTCACTGTTGCAGTCCTGACTTGTGGGATTTCCTGCCATGAAAGCCCTTGGCTGGCCCAACTACCAGGCTGGCAGACAAAGTAACTGATGTCAATATTCTTGGGTATAAAGGGTGCCACCCTACATCATGAAATCAGTCTTTTCTTGCCATTGGAACCCAAAGCAGTGTTTCTGTGTGTTGGTCAGTCCACACCAGAGAGAAGTTGTCAAAAAGATAAGCACTCCTTTGAGGAAGTCCTTTCTTTTTCTTTAAACTCTTGACAGATAAACTAAATAATTCTCTCCTTTGTGGTAAGCAAATCCCACAAAGAGACTTCCACTTGCTTTGTTTCACCAGTTTAGGCCCGGATCATGATGTCCCTAGTTGCTGCTTTTGCGCCCACTTTAACCCTAGGAAGATTAGATGTAGGGCCAAGATTTTAGCTAGATTCATTAGTCTTGAATCTTCTCATCAGCATCCGATGGTGTCCGACGGTCATCCGGAGGTTGAGCAGCCTAGATGTAAGAGGGAAAAAGAAAAGAGACCCAAGCTTAAGCCTTCTGACAACAACCATTCTCTATCTGTTTCTCCCTTTATGTTTGTGATTGCTGAAGAAGGCGAGATGCTTTTGCAGCCCCCTTGTCTGTCTGAGGTGGTGCCACAGGCCACTGTCGAGAGCCATTTGGATTCTAACATACAATCAGGTCCATCTACTTCTGGACAAGCCCTTGCTTTCAGCTCATCGGACAGGTCCGGGGCACTCAGCAGGCTTCAGCTTCTGAAGAGCGCTCTCTTCCTGGTGATGCTTCCTTTCAGCTTCGGCCTACACAGGTTCATCTTTTTTCCAGAGAGACAGGTGTCAGAATGTCAGATGTCCATAGACCCAAGGCCAAAGCAGATCCTATAGAGAAGTACTGCTGTAAGGCCTTTGCCTAGACCTACCAGCTCCCTTAATCAAGGATACCAACAGAACTTAGTTAGGCTAACAGAAGACCCAATCTCCATAATTAGGTCTAGACAAGCACCTGGTGTTGCCCCCCCCCCCCAGGTAAAAGGAAAAGGGACCCTACTTCTGAAGTCTTTCAAGACGCTATTGAATCTGATGAGGATTCAGACCTAGAGGGGTCTGGTTCTGAAGAAGGACCCTCCCTCACATCTTTTGAGGATTCAGTTTCAGAGGAGAATCTGTCCTCTGCCTCCCCCCAGGGGGTATTACCTTTGGATAGACTCTCCATGCTATGAGGGAACATTTTCAGTGGGAGGTACAAGATTATATTGGCCACAAATCTAACAAAGCTTCACAAGGATCTGAAGTTAACCCAAGACATCCTGTCCTTCTATGACTTCAAGGTAAATCTGCAAAAATCCACCACTGTTCCAACCAACAGGATAATCTTCCTGAGGACACATGGAGGAAATGGCAAAGTCCCAAAAACAGCCCAGTGATTTTTTTCCCTGGGAAAAGAAAAATCGCTGTTCCGAGTGTTCAGGATTTTCAGCATTCACTTAAAGAGGGTCGATAAATCAGCCTTTTTTTTAAAGCATTCGCTGATTTAATATAGACCCAAAACTTCAGTGGTACCTCAGAAATGCATAGTACAGCATTCTCAGTCCCCAGAGACCAAGATACAGTTGGTTCCTTGTCTCAAAGAAGAGTTTGCGTGGTATATACAGGCTTGTGCCCAACATCAGGACCTTCCATTCAAATTCACTCCCCAGGGTCAAACTCTCACCACAGATGCCTCAGAAGCAGCCTGGGGCACTCACTTTCAGCACTTCCAGTCCCAAGGGAAGTGGGAGGCTGAGTTCAAGGACAGGCACATAAACTGGAAAGAGCTATGGCAGTGCAAAAAGGCCTGATAGTTTTCAATGAAGAATGGGAACAAGGGCTTCTGTTGGTCAAAACAGACAACATCACTGTAACGTGGTACATAAACAGGCAGTGGGGCACCCACTGCTATCCTCTATGCTGCCTAACGATGCAAGTCTGGGAAAGTGCTCACTCTCTGGCGTTGCACCTCCTGGCACAATACATTCCAGGGGTTAAAAATACTTGAGCAGATCACCTCAGCAGAAAGTTGATGGACCACTATGAATAGCACCTGTATCAGGAAATTTTTCTCAGCTTTGGCCAGAGGTGGGAAGTCCCACAGATAGACCACCAAGGAAAATGCTCACCGGAAAAGATTCTGTTCCAGGATCAAACAGTTAGCTTGGTGAACAGATGCCTTCCCCTTCTAAAGATAAGAGAAGAGGGCCCAAGGGCAATACTGATAGACCTAGACTGGCCAGGCAGCACTGGTATCCTCTGCTTCTTGAATTAACCAACCAGAGTCCATGACTGCTACCTCAAAGAGTCAACTGTCTCTCAGGACTAAGGAAGAATGATCACCCCAACCTGCAGATGCTCAGCCTTTCAGCTTGGATAATTGCACAGCATCCAGGACCAAGCTTAACCTAAGGAAACAGGTCAAGAACATTCTCAAAGAATCCAGAAGGCCTAGCAGTTGGAAATCATATCTAGGTAAGTGGAAAAGATTTTCCATCTGATGCCAGCAGCAGCACCACAATCCTGATTCAATCCAGATTACTACTGTCCAAGATTACCAGCTAGTCTGGTTGATAAAGGCCTTTCCTGCTCCTCCATTACAATTCATGCATCTGCCATTTTAGCCCACATACCTGCTCTTCCTCTTGCCTTTTCATATCTCCTGTTAAGACAATTTTTTAGAGGAATCATTCACATCAGACCACCCAGAAGGCAACCTATCCCTCCTTGAGACCTTAACTTTGTTTTGGAAAAATTGATATTGCCTCCTTTTAAACCTGCACCATTTGCTCCACTGAAGTTTCTAACCTAGAAAACTGCTCTGCTGGCTATCACCTCAGCCAGGAGGGTCTCTGAACTGCAGACTCTCATGGCAGTGGAGCCATTCATAATCTTCCACCCAGACAGGGTTTCCCTCAGAACAAACCTTTCCTTCATGCCCAAGGTGGTCACTGACACATCTCTAAATCAAGCCATTCACCTGCTCACATTCTTTCCCCATCCCCAAAACAAAGGGGAAATAATACTTCATTCCTTGGATGTGCATAGGCAACTCTGCCACTATCTTGACATAACAAGAGACTTGAGAAAATCTGACCAGTTGTTTGTGGCCTTTACCCCTGGGTCTAAGGAAATGCCAGTTTCTAAACAGAATATCTCAAAATGGATCTCTCACTGTATTTCATTTTGTTATAGTCATCATGGTAAAAGATCACCTGAGGCTATTAGATCACACTGCACTAGGGCTACTGCACCCTCTGCTACCTTCCTGAAAAATGTCCCTACTAAGGACAGCCTGGAAGCTGCCACATGGTCATCTGTGCATACCTTCACCAAACACTGCCACTTAGCAGCTTTTTCCAAGTCCAAAGCAGGATTCGCCACTGACATCCTGCAGGGCATCGTCTCCTGTCCCTAATCTCCTTCCACCCCATTTTAGCATTGGGAATCATCCCACAAGTCACAAATGCCACATTGAAACATGAAGAACATAGTACAGTTGTGCACACTTACAATAAATGTAGGTGTTTGATTGTATTCACTGCTGCAATCTTCTTTGCCTCGCATCTTCCCCCTTAGCCTACTAGGTAGTCTACTTATAACCTCTTTTTCAGCCAAGGGTACTCCTCTTGACCTCTCTTCTTGCAGGGGTTCACTTCCACAGTTCCCTGCTGCTCACTTGGGATTCCTTCCTGGTTAGGGAGAAGAAAAAAATGATTTCATAACGTAGAAAGACTCCCTTTATACCCAAGTACACTGACATCAGTTAGTACATCCGCCAGTCTTGTGAGGAGGAAGGAACTTTCTTTGGTAGTCGGGCTGGCCAAGGGCTTTCATGGCAGGAAATCCCACAAGTCAGGACTGCAGCAGGGAATACACTTGAACATCTACATTTATGGTACGTGTACACAACTGTATTTTCTCTGTGTAATCATTCTGTTGAGACATCAAAAGACAAAACTGGTTATCAAACAATTTCTGAAGCGTGGGTGAGTTGCACAGTTGATTCAAATTGTTATAGCCATTTCAGGTATTGTGTCGAATAAACACAAAGGTGGAAATGGGAAGAAATGTAACTCAAATGACTGGGATGGTATCAGTCGTGACCCAGTGAACCCTAGCTGGAGAAATAGCCAGCATATGTACCCCATTTATGCTTTGAGGATTCAGTATCTTGAGTTTTGATATTTGATATGCTGGTATGAAAGTGCTTTTGTGACTTAAGACCTTTCTTTATGGCACCTTATCTGATGAGATTCTAAAAACAAAAGCAAATTATTTGCACTGATAGCATGAATGAAAACTTCAAGTGATCCCATTATGATGAATAAAAACTCACATAGAATCAGTTTCTGGAACAGGTAAGGGATTATGCTTTTACCTGTGTGTGTTAGCATGCTGTTGTTCATCTGCTTAGGAGAATGTTTTATTCATGCAAGATACTGAACTTCGTGGCTTTCTGCTAAACTGCATGCATTAGTAGTTATCTGACCTCTGAAAACATCCAAGATTTTTTCTTTTTTCTTGGAGTGTCTGAAATACCCACATACCTTTCTAGAATAGCAAGACTTGACCTGTTTTCAGCAGTTTTGTTTCCACTTATGAAATTATAGAAGAAAAGCTTTAAACAGTTTACAGACCAGACAAGTTATGTGTTTGTACTTGGTGTCCTTAATAGCTTTGGGAATTCTGGCACCATTTTCTTGACATTAACTAAGCAGATAAGGAATACAGAGCAATCAGTTTCTGAAAATGTTTCTACAGCTTTTGTGGAAGATGTTTTATTCAGCTTTTGTAGATGTGTTGCACGATTTTCATTGAAAATGTGAAACAGTAGATAATTTTTCCTCCTGCAAAGTAAAGTTTTATTGCTAAAATTTCATCTAGTGATTTGCAATACTTTGACAGTTGCTGTACGTTTTAGCTGTCTATAAGCCTACAAGTATATAATCCTGATTTACAGTGCAGAATCATTTCATACTACTGTCCTATTTAGTACTGACCCCAATATCTAAACTAGAAAGCATTCCTGTGACAATTTGGCAGAGAATTCAGAATGTTTCTGAAGGAGTCATTCATAATTTTCTGAATCATGTCATCTAATTATAATAGGCATTCTTTGTCTTTAGACTTAATTATGAATAGTATCTGGGGTTACCACAGCAGTGTACAAAAGCATTAAAATGGAACTTTACAAGTTTACCTCTTAACTGACATGTTTTTGACCTATAAAACAGGTAAGGACTTTTTTTAATATTTCAGTAAATCTTTAAGGACCTTACTGTATAAAAGTAAACAGATCTTATAAGCTGATCAACCTTTTGACAGTAACTCTTTTTAACAGCTGTAATTTTGTATGTGTGGAAGTAAATTTTTATCTGTAAGCTAAATATTTTTTTTGTTGTTGTTTTTCTTTTTTTTAAAGGCGTGCAATTTTCAACAAGTTTTCTTCTAAATTTTTCCCGTCCCCTCACCTTGCTTTTGTCAGCATATGTCTGGGGGGGGGGCTACTCCCCTCTGTGAACCATGCTTCCTCTCAGGGAGTGTCTTTGACAAATGCCCTCTCCCCTGGAATGAACACACCCATCTCTCCCTGCCAGCACCTCAAACACCCCAGCTACAAATTGAATCTGGGCCACCCGAGCTGTAGTCATGGTGTTATCCCTCTATGTCATAGCACTGGCCTAGGAGCTTTTTCTATTTTCAAACCCAGCGCAAACATAAAAGGTGACATACTAGGAAGAGCAAAAAGAACATGTCCTGTCAACATTTAAGTGCACTAAAACAATGTGTTAAATGGTACATGAGATGGTATACAAATAGATTAGCAGCAGATGGTCTAAAGTAATGCAGGGATGAAGAGCCAGAACCTCTCAGATGTTCCTAATTTTCAGGGATGTCCCTGACTTTAGCTCAAAATTTTGTTCTGTCAGTTCTAATCCCTCCTAAAAAATGTGTAATTTGGGGAGAAAAGAGACATAAAATGATTGTCTTATTGCCTTCACTTTGCAGGTTAGCGGTACTGATATTTTAAAAAGTGCTCCTGATTTGGGTCATTTGTACCTAATTCTGGAGTTAGGAGTTGAAAGCTATCCCATAGGCTGTGCTTACAAAGATAGACCACTAACTTTGCATTTCTCTAGCATTGTGTACATTCATGTCAGCATCAGTCTGATGAATGTGTCTAATTGTTAAGAAATAACCCACTATATACTTTGAAAGAAACTCATACCAATTAATACAAAAGAAGTCAGGAAAACAAGACCCAGCTGTGTGTGTGTGTGTGTGTGTGTGTGTGTGTGTGTGTGTGTGTGTGTGTGTGCGTGTGTGCGCATGTGTGTGTGTGTGTGTGTGTGTGTGTGTGTGTGTGTGTGTGTGTGTGTGTGTGTGTGTGTGTGTGTGTGTGTGTGTGTGTGTGTGTGTGTGTGTGTGTGTGTGTGTGTGTGTGTGTGTGTGTGTGTGTGTGTGTGTGTGTGTGCGTGTGTGTGTGTGTGTGTGTGTGTGTGTGTGTGTGTGTGTGTGTGTGTGTGTGTGTGTGTGTGTGTGTGTGTGTGTGTGTAGGTGTCTGCTCATGATATTTAACTAATAAAGGAAGTAACATAGAACTGCAGGTGGCTTTGTAATGTTACATAAAATATTAGAAGTTAGTCTTGTTTCCCAGGGAAAAGAAATAACTAAGAAACATTATTGAAGTTATTTGAATAGGTGAGTTGCCAGCAAATACAGACTGTTGTTGTGCTGTTAACAGGTCATTAACCTTGTTTATCTAACCCATATTTTTGTTTCCCATGATAGAGCATCATACATGAACAACAATTTATTCTACTGCAAAGGAATTTCTGAAAATGTCAACACACAGTGTCTCCAGGCTGTGATCTTGTAGATTTTCAGTAGTGCCTGTCTTCCTGTTTCCAACATAATGCAGTGTGCTGCTGTCCAATAATCATCCCATTATGCAGTGATGTATCTGTTTCAGAACATGCAAAACATTCCAGATCTGGACCTTAAGCACAATATATTTTTAGTTTGTCACTTAAATAGTTTTTGGTTAGGCTTTTTAATTTTAAATTGCTTTCCCAAAATGCTAATTACTTTTTCTTCCTTTAATTTATATCACTAGGTTATCTTCCTTTTGTCATTACATTTTCTGACAGAGGATGGAGGGTTTCAACAACTCTTTCTTCTGAACCAGCTTTTCTTTATGCCCATTGGAGCATTATTACATTGGAAGCCTTGATTTTACAAACTAGTGGGATTAGTTCTTACAAACTAGTGGGATTAATGTTTACAAACTAGTGGCATTGAATTTCAGTATTCCAGTTTCAGCAGAATTTGTAACATTGCTTTTCAGAGTATGTAAAAAGAGTTGTAGAAAATAACAAAATAACTTTAAACACATCTAAATAGTGAGCACTAATTTTGGCAGACAGGTGACCTCGTCCAGGCTTGTCTTACCTTTTTGCATTGTATTCCTGATGTGATTTTCAGGGAGCTGAAGACAAAAAAAATGACAGCAGCAAATTTCTGAAACAGTTCAACACATTTTAGTAAAGCTTTATGAACAGCAAGTCTGGATAACCAGCTTTATTTTAGACTCAAAGGTAGTACATTATATGCACATTGATTTCTGAATGTTGACAAAATCCTATTAATGCTTCCCCTTTTACATGTATGCATGTATTCTCTGTAGTTTTTTCTGGTTGTCTCATCTTATGCTTGCAATTTCTTATTCACTGTATTCACTGTAACTAGTGGGGCTTACCCCCGGGGCCTCCACTGAAAATGAGATACCTCCTAGTCAGATAATCCTGGTAAACAAACATAAAATAAATATATTATTCTGTAAAACCTTTATACAAAGGTATCACTTTCAGGAACAAAGAAGTACTGGTTTTAGTTCTTATGTTAGAAAAAAAAATACATTTATGATTTTATGAATTATGTATTTGCCCCTGTAATAAAAAGTACATATGTTTGTGAACTGACTTGTTTTGACTTATGGAGGATGTAAACTTATAACAAAAAGGTGAACAAACCAAAAGCCAAAACAAGAGTTGCGTCTCAAGTTCTGCCTTCAATGTGTTTTCAAAAATACAATCATCATAAACCTAAGCTGTTTTCATACACTTTTACTATCCCCATTAAACTCTGCCAGCTTTAGATGAAAAAAAACCACTTTTTATTGTGAAGAAATCACACATGTAAAGGTCATAATAATGAACTTCAGCTTTTTATTTTCAGAGAAGTACATTGAGCCCCCCAAATCAATTATCAGTGGTTATTTAACAATGGTCATGTAACTGTACTTTGGTTTCACACAAAGTCTGCTATTCCCAAACAAATGTAACCATATTCTGTACAGTTCTCATGTCTCATTAATACAACAAACTTGTTGCCTTCCAACACATACAGAGCACCAAGTCATATCAGTCATAATTCAGCTGTGATATGTAACTGTCTCCTCATTCTTTTCTACAAACCTCTGGGCATACCTAAGAGGTTAGATTGTGAAAAAAGTAAAGGAAATAATAATCAGAGCAATATATTTCATTTCTTGCTGTTGTTCATAGGCACAGGCACTGCCCCCTGACAAATCTCATCAAAATCAGCAATCAATTAACACTGATCAGTGGTCTCAGTAATGTATAACAGTTGCTGCCACATAATGAGCACTGGAAACTGCCATTTGTTTTCATCCCAGAGTGTCCCTCAGACAGAGCACCACTTCTTGTGAATGGCCACAGTAATGTACTTCACTTCTGCTTTCTTCTGCAACCTTTTCACTATCAAGATTGCTTAAGTAAACCTTGAAAAAGACACAAATGGAATACTTCTGCTTTAGTGTGTGTACTGCCCACATATAAAATCTGGGTGCATGCTAGGAATTAGCAAAAAAAAACTCTGTAAGATATCCACTGCAGCTTATTAAAGTGTTCTTTTTGTTGTACAAGCCCCCATGCTATAACCTAAAACAACTGTTGAGTTTCATCTGACTACATGCACTAGTAGTCCATCAAGCCAGAATGTTAGAATAACATGTTATGTTAGAATACATTATGCCATTTTCATCTCAAACCTAGGAAATGTAGGATAACATGTCTCAGTTCCAAGGAACAAGACAAAAACATGGAAGATATTCTACCAGCTTGATGGTAACTTGACTAGTCACAGTCAGGCTTTGGGGGGTCAGATTGTCAATTTGTTGCAGGTTGAACAAGCCTGGTCTAGTGAGTTTTTTAGGTCAAAAACTTTAATGTGCCATTTTAATACTGTTAAATGGGAAAAAACTTTACATAGTATATACATCTTGAAAAAAAATCTGAACATTTTTTGACATTATCAGTGCTGAGCAAAATGAATTAGAGTGAATGAAAAGTTATTCCGAATTAACAAATGGAGGTGAGGAATGAAGTAATAAATGGCTATAAAACATATTACTGTAGTAGGAAAACTGACAATGCATTTGTTTGTATGGGTCTGTATTCCATAATCATTCCACCGGTCTGTTTTTGCTAAGATCCAGTAAATAGCTAAACTGTCAAGACCCAAACTCAGTGTCGAACTACACATATAATAAGAAACTCACACAATGTATTTGCAGGAGGATGACACCCTGGCATCCTAGTCCCCATGCTGTCCAGTGCAAAATTCCTTCTGTCTCATTAGAAATAAATCACCTTGGCACATGGTAAAAATGTTTGCATCTTTCTTGAAGAATTCAATCAGCAGTTGCCCTTGTTTTTATCTCTGTGTTTTCCTTTTCTGTTTACCATCAGCCTCATCCACTGACAAGTCAGGTTTCCTGTTACTTTGTCCTAAGGTTTACTGCTGGAATGGGGCAATACCCAGCTGGTAGAAGGCCACGATCCAGGTTGGTGAAGTATTATATCACTAGCTCCCTCCTCATTGACAGTGACAGATATTGCCTGATAAAGCAACGGGTGTGCATTGCCTGGCCCTGTGATGACTACCTGTTTCCACACACCCACTCACTAATCTGGCCTGAATCATTGTTTGGTCAGCCTGGTTATCTTTTCTTTGACATCTGTTGCTGATCACCATGTAAGGTCTGCACCATGCAGCTGTGGCACAAGGAGCCAGATTGCCTATTAACCCTAGGACTAGTGAGCGGTGGCACAGGGAGCCAGATTGCCTATTAACCCAAGGACTGGTGAGCTGTGGTTCCTTATTAAAATCACAAAGGTCTACTTACCCGAATACGGAAATGTCGACATGTATACATCAAAATGCGAAAACACAGATCATCCTGAAGCGCGAAATCTGAAATGTCGAATCGTCATGGTTGGCCCTTCTGCGTTATAGCTCCGTAAGGTAAGTGTATGATAGTTACGGACCTTAGGGTTAGGGTGCGAGTTAAGGTAAGTGTATAGATAGTAATAGTGTGCGATAGTTACGGACCTTAGGGTTAGAGTGCGGGTTAAGGTAAGTGGATAAATAGTAATTTATGAAAGGTTTAGTGTAGGGTTAGAAGTAGGGTTTTGTTAAGTGTATGTGTGTGGGTTATTTATTTTGTTTGGGTATAGCTTCGTAAGGTAAGTGTGCGATAGTTATGGACCTTAGAGTTAGGGTACAGGTTAAGGTAAGTGCACAGAAAGTAATCTATGTAAGGTTTAGTGTAGGGTTAGAAGTAGGGTTTTGGTTAGTGTATGTGTGCGATTTATTTGTTTTGTTTGGGTAGGTAGTATGTAGCGCACGGTGGGGTTGGACAACTATGACAGTTCGAGATTTTGAATTTCGCGGTTTAGGGTGTTCGGTGTATTCGCGGTTCGGGTAATATGTGTCGATGATTCCGTATTCACTGTTTAGGGCTTTCGTGGTTGTAATATAGACCCGTGAGCTGTGGCACAGGGAGCCAGATTGCCGATTAACCCTAGGACTAGTGAGCTGTGGCACAGGGAGCCAGATTGCCTATTAACCCAAGGACTGGTGAGCTGTGGTTCCTTATTAAAATCACAAAGGTCTACTTACCCGAATACAGAAATGTTGACATGTATACATCAAAATGCGAAAACACAGATCATCCTGAAGCGCGAAATCCGAAATGTCAAATCGTCATGGTTGGCCCTTCTGCGTTATAGCTCCGTAAGGTAAGTGTGCGATAGTTACAGACCTTAGGGTTAGGGTGCGAGTTAAGGTAAGTGTATAAATAGTAATAGTGTGCGATAGTTACGGACCTTAGGGTTAGAGTGCGGGTTAAGGTAAGTGGATAAATAGTAATTTATGAAAGGTTTAGTGTAGGGTTAAAAGTAGGGTTTTGTTAAGTGTATGTGTGTGGGTTATTTATTTTGTTTGGGTATAGCTTCGTAAGGTAAGTGTGCGATAGTTATGGACCTTAGAGTTAGGGTACGGGTTAAGGTAAGTGCACAGAAAGTAATCTATGTAAGGTTTAGTGCAGGGTTAGAAGTAGGGTTTTGGTTAGTGCATGTGTGCGATTTATTTATTTTGTTTGGGTAGGTAGTATGTAGCGCACGGTGGGGTTGGACAACTATGACAGTTCGAGATTTTGAATTTCACGGTTTAGGGTGTTCGGTGTATTCGCGGTTCGGGTAATATGTGTCGATGATTCCGTATTCACTGTTTAGGGCTTTTGTGGTTGTAATATAGACCCGTGAGCTGTGGCACAGGGAGCCAGATTGCCGATTAACCCTAGGACTAGTGAGCTTCCTTTCACCACTTTCTCCAGATCCTGCTGACATTTCTAGAGCCCAGACTGCTAATCAAACACTCGCTGTCTAGGATACACTCCCTCCATTCTTCTACCCCACTAAGTTGGTTTGTTCTTGGCAAATATTTATCATTTTGCTGCACTTATGTTGTATTGTTTTTTTCTGGAGAATTGTTGACATTCATTGTAAAGGTCTAACTGTTGCTGTCAAACATTTGACTTTGTTTCATCCAGAAAAGAATACTAACAATGATTTTCCATCACATAAGGTAATAATCAAATAGTTGAAATAGAAAATGTACTCAGTCATTTCACTGTGTTACTAAGAGATTTCAAAACAAGCATAATACAAACAGTATGATATCGAAAGCAATTATTTTACTGTGTTTCACAGCTATATCTGTCATGCAGCTTTAGTATGTATAGCCATGTCACAGCAATGATGTTAGGGATAACATTTTTCAGACAGCATAAATTTATGTATTCATTGACATCTGATTATTGTGAAACTCTGACTGGGTATGAGCCCATTTTCAGCAGAGGTCACGGAAGAAAATCTCCAAAAATACAAAACATTTTAGAACATAAATTTTATACTCTTTAAAAATAATACAAAAAAGCAACTGCAGTTTAAATAATTATACTAAATTAGATATAATATGAAAACATTGGGTTTGAGTAGATACAAATTATAAACCACAAAAAGCTCGACAAACCAGGAAATGCACAAAAAACGAAGAACTGAGCCCAAAAGCGTAATCTCTTTTTTAGTGGAAGATATGGGCAAGTTTTCTAGACCCCTTACTTTTTCCAAAAAAGTAAGGGGTCTAGAAAACTAGCCCATATCTTCCACTTGTGCATTTCCTAGATACAAATTATATGATACTGATTTAAAAGTTAGAGAAATTTTAGCCAGTTTCGAGAGAAATTAAAGGTAAATTAGCATAACACAAACAGGAGTTGTAATATGAAGTGAGAGAAAAGCAGACTTATATAATATTGTATATTTAGAGAAAGCCAGGGAGAGAAATTGATAGAAGTAAGGAAGGGAGTGCAGAAGGGAGAGTAAGGAGATGTAAGGTATGAACAGGTATTTGTTCACATTCAGGGAGAGTAAGGAGATGTAAGGTATGAACAGGTATTTGTTCACATTCAGGGATATAGTTTATCCTACTGTTGAGCAAGAATAGATGCAACTTTTGGCAAGGAAGTCTTTCAGAATGGATTTAAAGGATGGTATGGAGCATATTGACCCAGTTGATACAGGTAAAGCGTTCTAGGCCTTAGCAACATGGTACAAGTACAGACAATGGCCAGCAGATTGATAGGTTTGCGGACAGACAGCAGTTTTTGGTCACTGGGTTGTAACGATTGACTGGGAACATAGTTGTGTAGAATGTTATTTAGTGCTGGACAAGCAGATGGATTCTGAATAATTTTATAGCTGGTAAGAAGCTGTGTATATGTCACTTGATGGGGTAGTTCTAACCAATTTAAGCTTTTTAGTACTAGACAGTGGTGGGTTCTAAAATGGGCATTTGCTGCAAATTTAGTCACCTTGTTATAGCATGGTTCACGTTTTGATTTTTGCAATGTCTGAAGGTTATTAATGATGGGAGCATGATAAAAAGGTGTGGGGAGACGATAAGTAGTGGCAAGCATAGCTTTAGCTGTGTTAGTGAGAACGTTTTTGATGAGTTTTTCTTACACAATTTTTTATACAGTATGCAGGTCGAATTTTAGATTGTCATCCATTGACATCCCTAATAATTTGTTATGAGAAGAGACTTCAATGATTGTATTATTAAGAGACCAATACATTTTTTGTTTTTCTTTGAGGGAGAAATTCGGGGGAAAAAAGCAGTAGCGTGTTTTTTTTGTTATGGTTAAGTATGTATGGTTATGTATTAGTTGTGAGTTACAAAGCCATGTTTCAGTCACTGTTAAAGCTTTCTGAGTAATTTTTTGGAGGGTTGTCATGTTGTCAGATATGTCAATAAGTGTGGAGTTTTCTGTGTGCTGTATTAGGGAGGCCAGTTGTGTAGATGTGGGGGGTCTATGGTTAATCGTCGAACAGCGTGCTCATTGAATGGCTGTTTATCAAATACTAATTGTCAAAACTTCCTTTAATCGAATGGCCATATCATCATAACAATTTTCATTGAATGATGATAGTTGGGCAACATAAAGGAAATGTGAAAAGTAGTTACTTACTGGTAACTGACCTATAAGGTAACCTGCCTTTATCCCACTGTAGTGCGAGTTCGGAGTTGGCATATATATATATAGAGAGAGAGAGAGAGAGAGAGCTGTATAGAACGAGTTATCATAAAACAAAGTGATACATCTGCAAATGGACTTTGATGCTACACAGACAGTAAAGCTGTATGTCAGCTATATTTGCTGGGTTTCAGATGTAGCAAACATGTTACCCAAATGGTATTACTCAGACACAAAAGTGCATTAAGGTAGTAGTAAGACAATGTAAGCAACACAGTACTAACTATCACCAGGGCCCAACTTATGCAGTCACATAAAACAAATCATTTGATATATTTATGAAAGAATTTCTTCAGGCCAATGTTACACTGTAACACATTGTCAGATTTCTGATACTCTGTGTTTTGTTGACTGAACTCCCCATCTGAGACATGCCAATTTTCAGCAGAGGCTCAGGAAGAAAAGCTTCATATTAAATGCATTATGTTACAAGAGACAGCTTGAACTGTTGTACAGGTGCAGCATTACAGGTCACAAGCTAACTGGATAGCATTTATTTTACACATGGGAGCAGAACTAGGAACTGAAGAAATCCCTCACTACATAATTAAATACTGCTTTCAGGAACCACTGTCAAACTGTTCTCATATTAATAAATAAACATACAGATGACACTGTACCAGATTCATTCATAATCCCTGCATGTTGATGTACGGGACATTGTGCACCACAGAAGGGAGTACAGAGTCTGTTGTGATTCATAAACACCTATTAATACCATACAGCAGAATCTTGCAAGAACCCTTTTGTGGTCCAGCTCCATAGTGCCCTGACCTCCTACCACTATGCTAATGAGACCACATGCTGACTGTTTGCCGTTCGGAGATGCGTCAACATGTTGCACAGACAGGGTGACATAGCATAAGCTGCGGGACTGCACCAGCTGTAAGCGTCATAACTGTGACAATTACCCAGCTAGTGTGCTGCACAGCAGGCACATCAGAAAACACTCCTACTTCTCTGTTAGATGGCAGGAAATCCCTAGCAGCAGCAGAGTCCTCCTGTACAATGCATGCTAACCTGCTAACATTCTCTACCTCGTTTGCCTCCTCTGTACCTGTCAAGCTCTTTGCTCAAAAAGTCTGAGCAAAGGTAAAAATAGTGGGGAGACAAAGCCCCAAAAAATGAAGAATGCTGCTCTTATAAACTTAGAAAATTGCTAGAATAAAATGGTTTGTGTTACCATGCATTTTCTGAAGGACATGAAGTCTGAAACTCAATGTCTTTCATTATTTAATGAATTCATTCCACAATGATTTGCCAGAAAACCACAAATTGTATGAGGAACAGACCAAAAATATGAAGCAAAAAGCTGGAGATTCTACGAAAATCTGGACAGTTGAGAGGTATACATACATATACATACATACATACATACATACATACAAATGTTTCAAGCATGGATATTAATGCCCTTCTAGCTTGCCAATGTACCAAAACACTTGTTCCCATAGTAAATGTCGAGGCTGTTCTTAAAAAATATCTAAACTAGTACTTGCTTTAATGTAATTTGGTAGTCTGTTCCAAGCATCAGCTACTCTGTCAGAGAACCAATTGATACACTTCTCATTCCTATAGAATCTTCTACATAGGTTATCTGATGATTCTCTAGTACTTTTTGATGACCCCAAACATTCCCAGAGGTAGTTGTCCCTAAATGCCCTATATACCTGAATAAGATCTCCTCTTAAATATCTGTAATAGACACTGTACAAGTTCAGATATGTTAGTCTTTCATAATAACTTTACATCCATGGATGCCCTTAGTATATTTCCACTGTACTCTTTCCAGTTTATTCATGCTTGTTTTCCTATAGGGTTTCCATACTGTTATTCCATACTCAAGTTTGGGTCTAATGTAACTAACAAACAATGACTTCATTATGTTTGATTTCCTAGACTTTATAAATCTTTTTATACAACCTATAGTTCAATAACTATCATTAGCCAATTAGTTGATATGATTAGAAAAACTCATAGCTGAAATTAACCCATATACCCAGGTCCTTAAATGAGTCTACAGCTTCAGTCACTGTGTGCTGTATTAAATATTCACCTTTCAGTTTATGACTCCCAAATCTCATATGCTTAATTTTTGATGTATTTATCAACATATTATTCTCCTGTGCCCAAATGGTCAATTTAATCAAATTATTTTACAGACATGCCTTATCTGTAACACTTGTTTACCCAATTTCAAGTCGTCAGCATATAGACTGTACAACACCTCAGATGAAAAAGTAATGTATGACGCCTCATGGCTGTTTTTGTCTTTTGGTACTTGCCATTATTTGTATTACACGGGTTTTAGACTAATTAAATCTGCCATAACTGACAGGTGCTTGTCCTTATTTACACTGTACAGTCCTTGACACTTTTTTGTTAGCTTCTGAATCATTCTAGGAAGTCCATGAAGTGGGTCTAGCTTTTCATGGGGTCTATATCAAAATTCCGAAGAGGTAAAACACAGAACGGGAAAACATCGAACCCAAAATATCGAATGTTGAAAATAGCGAAGCCCCGGAACATCGAAATCTTACCTAGGGCAAGATTTCAGTGGGCCGTTCCATGGCTTCGCTATTTCCTCCACTGTGGTGCGAGAGTTACAGACCTTAGGGTTAGGGTGCAGGTTAAAGTAAGTGGATAGTTAGTAATGTATGTATGGTGCAGTGTAGGGTTGGGTTTTGTTAACTGTATGTGTGTGTATTAATTAGTTTGTTTGTGTATAGAATTCGTGGGGTATGTGTGCGATAGTTATGGACCTTAGGGTTAGGGTGCGGGTTAAGGTAAGTGGATAGTTAGTAATGTATGTGTGGTTTAGTGTGGGGTTGGGTTTTGTTAACTGTATGTCTGTGTGGTTTGTTTATTTTGGTGTGCTTGTGTTGTGTGTATGTTTCTAGGAACAACAAATTTTTTCCCTGGGAAAAAATTCACTATTCTGAGCATTCGATGTTTTCAATATTCGAAATTCCAAGTTCGAACATATGGTGTTTGACATTTTGGAATTTCGAATATATGATATAGACCCTTTTCATGATACTGGTATGGCCATACAATGAGAACATACAAAATGTCAGATACCCACATGCCATATAGGCATGTGCAATGTTCATAGGTTCATAGGTTGTTACTAGACCAATGGCCCTAGGGACCTTACAAGCCTAGCCAAGTTCAACCCTTGTTCCCTTAAGGGTCTAGAGATATGGTCTATGTTATAAGCAGATCTAAATCAGCACTGACTGCCCCTGTCCATGTCTGTGACTGATTTGTGAATCACAGCCATTCAAGCCATTCAAGCAGTGGAGGAGTATGCATCATGCCTTACAAAGTAGGTATAGCTGCTTGGTACAGCAAGTTATGAAGTGCATTCCTGCTTGACATGATAGCGCCCTGTACTGCTGATAGGAAACACAAAGCTACCTGCACCTGCAGAGGAGTTCCATGTATGCATTAGTGCACCAGGTGCTCCCATACACCATTCAAGAAATAGCACAGTAACTGTGCACCCCCAGGATGTACTGCAGTTCACATATTTGAATTCAGGTAGTTCCTGGTAACATTCTTAAGATGAATGCATTTATGATTCTGCATAAACTGCCTTTGAGAATACCAGATCCTGACTACAGAGGTCACCAGCCATTACAAAAGTTAGAAGCATTATGTTGGTAGTAGCAAGCACAGTTATAACAGCTGTTTATTGTTAATGTGGTATCCACAAGTCCAAGTTGAAGAAGTAGCATTTATAAAAGGCATCTCCGGACAAACTCGAGAAGAGAAGAACAAAGTATCCTCCCTCTGAAAATCATAATAATTAGTTTGTCCCAAGATTTGATGCACTGATGTATTTATGTGTTATAAACTTCACTGTATCACCTAGAAATGGATGCTGAAGCAACAGGAATCACAGAAAGGCAGCTTGTCTGGATGGCATAGCTGTTGTGTCATTGTAGTCATTGTTTAGTGTCTAAATTCATTGGGATGTAGAACATTTGTTGTATTCAAAACAATGTAGTGTGGCATAAAAATGTACATATGTGGCTTCTATTCTAGTTTGTCTTTGACCGGAATGGGTAGAGGTGATGAACAGAGCCTTCCTAATCTGTGAAAGTTAATCTTAATAAATCAATAAATCAATAACATTATGGAAGTAGACAAAAATTCCCTACAGTGCTTTTTGTACCTTTTAGTACTTGCCATTAATTGTATTACACTGGTTTTAGACTAATTAAGTCTGCCATAACTGACAGGTGCTTGTCCTTATTTACACTGCACAGCCCTTGACACTTTTTTGTCAATTTCTGAATCAGTCTAGGAAATCTATGAAGCGGGTCTAGCTTTTCAGAACACATAAGATGGACAAAGTCAAATATTGTTCCGTTTTTGCAAAAAGTAATGTGCCAACACCTTGTTGGAGCATATTCCTTGTTTACTTTCATTTTGTAATTTGTGTATCAAAACACCCTTTAAGAGGCTACAGGAATCATGTCTCTTTTGATAGAGAAGTTGAAAATAAAATCAGGGCTGTAGTTTTATAAAATACTATGTAAAACTAGATACCATGTGTACTTATCTTAAGTTAAAACCACTTGCTAATGTTGAGGCAAATAAAGAAATCATTACATCTGAAGACTTTATACCTAAGTCACTGACAATCAAATTGGAAGCCTAATGTTACTTGAGGGGAAAAGAGAGAGAGCAGAAAATAAGTGTCTGCTAGAAGAGAGTAACAACAACCATACAGAATGTTACCTTCATAAAGTTGCAGAAAGTATTATAAGAACTAAGCTCTCACAGGAATGGAGAAAGCAAATTGTGCAAATTGGGATGTCTGCAATGAGGGCACAGAGAATAGGCAAAAGGGGGCTGGGATTTATTGAAGAAAGCTGACAAAGGAACTAAAGTTTAGGGAGTATATAACTAGAGGAGGAAAGGCAATAGAGTGGGATGAAACCAGAAGAAGTTTGGACTGTAGGTTATTGACTGACTCCCTACCAGGAATTGGTATCAGACTATAGGCAAAAATAAAGGGGTAGGGGAGTCCTAAGGGAAAACCTACTCTGGTAGAGTTGTTAGTTGAATCTAGAACAGAAGCTGCTGTGAAAAAGGAAGATAATTAATAGGGCGTATAAAGTATTTCATGATAACTATAAGAATCAATCAGCGGAGGTTAGAAAAGATTGGGAGGGGAAGCTGGAGAAGCAATTTACAAGGGAATGATGGAAGGAACAATGGGAGGACATATTTATGGCACCCAAGTATGCAACAAAGGCCAGAAGGTTCAGGATTTTTGCTTGGCAGTGTTTGTTGCATAGGTATGTTTATACCCCAAGCAGACTTAGAAGAAATTTGCCTCTGGTAGGTAGAAAATTTTGGAGGTGTGATAGGAAGAAAGAGGTAACGGGGAATGTTTTTGGGGAGTGTAATGAGCTGACATATTTTAAAAATTCCCAACATAATACTCTGTCAGGAAATTGGGGGAGCAAATAGCTTTAATTGAGGAAGTAATTCTTTAGAACATCAGGGACACATGACCTGAACTGCCTAGACATAGTAGGGCTTTATTAAGTTTAATTATGTTAGCTGCCAAAGAGTAATTATTTGAAAATGGAAGTCAAAATCTAAACCAAATGTATTTGAAATGCTGAATATTCTAAAAGAGATAAAAGAAATGGAAATAGGATCTTTAAAAAGGCAAAGGAGCAAATTACATAGAAATAAATAAAATTTGTGTAGGAAGAGTGAGTTTCAAAGGAAGGTAAGAATTGAACAATTTATTTAATGTTGGACTAAATAAGAGTTGTAAAGAAAGAAAATGTCCAAAATGTATGCAAATGAGAAAACAATTTATTTTGTTTTCTTTTCTATTAATGTACGAGTGCCTATGTCTTAAGTGATAATTTAATAAAGGTATTACAAAAAATGGCTAATGAGGCAAAGCTGCATGGCACAAGGGATTAAAACCCTGACTTCAATCCCAACAACCCAGGTATGAGACAATTATGAGTAAGAGAGAATGGTTAACTCTGGTTTTCCTTCTGGGGAAGGTCTGGGTTGTCAGAGGAAACCCACACTGAATGTGACTGTTTGCTGATGCTAGAGGTGCAGAGCCCTACAGTTAAGGGGTGCCAAAGAAGTTGGTCATTTCAGCAATTAGTGTTGCTGTGCAGCTGATACCATGCATGTCCTGCATGTCCTGTATGCATGAAAACCAGTGTTGCATGCACTCATTAAGAGTGCTAATATTACTACATGCAAAAACATATTCTACAGCCATGCCAAAGGTCAAATGGTAACTTATTCCTGGCTCTGATTGCCTTGAAAGTAAGATCTGGCTGTCTAAAATGCAGTGCCTATAAAAAAGCAAGACCATACTTACTTGGATGGGAGTAAGACAGACTGGTTAATTGGGGGACCAAACATGCAATGTACTCAGACTGACAGATGATGAAAAAAAGGTTAATCATGAAATCTAATCCCAGAATGATAGCTAACATAAAAATATAGAAAAAAGGAGGCCCCCAAAACAAATCTTGAAGACATTCCACTGACTCTAGCCATATATTTTCACATCACCAGCATTTGTTTCCTGTTTGTAAGTCAGATGTTACTACACGTACTGTATATTTGTGCCAAGGCGTATACCTATTGTATTCCCTTTATATTTTATGAGTGTCCAAAAGTAATTCATTTAAATTGTAGTAATTTGAGCAATGAATGACAAAAAAGGGGTGTTGATGTAAACATTTCAATTGAATGGAAATGAAAAAATGGTAGTCTGTTAGACTTTCATGCACTCCCCCCACACACAAGCAAACATACTTTGTTATTTCTACTTCATGGTTAGTTACTTTTGTCTTGGGATCAGGGTAAAGTGACTCTTATAGCTATAACTCTTATAGCTATAACATTAGTTGTGTACATTTGAACTGTTCTGTGAATATCTACAAATTCATATAAATGCCTCCAATTGAGTCAGTTATGAAGCCAGGCTCAGACAAGTGCAGCTTGATCAACCTGTGTCAGGTGATCACATCTCTGCCATAGACATCATTTACCCACCTTCTTTGTGGCAGTGTGTTAAATAGCACTGTGCATCCACCTCAGACATAACTCAGTGGTAGACTGTGTTATCACTTCCCATTGGCTGAGCACTCACGCTTGTGTACACTTACAGCACAGATAGCACTGAAGAATGTATCAGGATACACCTCAGACTTTGTTCCCTTAATTTCTCCCAAATAATAGTAAGATCTACTTGACTGCAGGTTTCCACCATCTTTCTGGACTCAGCATTATGAGAGGAAAGCTCTGATACCCTTTTTCAGGACAGACTGCACTGTGTTTTTGTTTTTATATTATGAAAGTGAATAAGGAGTGCTTTGCTACCATTGTGGTAGAAAGGAAACAGACTACAAGTGAAATGCCACAGAAGCCATAAGCAGCAGGCAAAGACTAGGAGGTGCACCATGTCTTACATACCAAGTACTTTAACAAGGAGACAATTACGCTAATCCTTCATAACTGCTTCTACCACTGTAAAAGATTCTCAACTCACAGGTCATACTGATCACAGTAAAATGACACTGATAATTATAGCAGATACAAATGCGCAGGAATTACTCTTATCTAAATGACTTGCTGGTTACAAAGGTCCTGCATTACAAAAAAATGGCTAAACCTTCGGCAAACATCAAGAACAGAATCCCCAGCAAACAAGTCATGCTTGACCTAATTACCTTATGCAGCTGGCAACAGAGATCAATGGAGTCCAAGACGGACTCCACACACAGTCATTTGCTACTGTGGACATTATAGTAATGCAAGAGATGATTTGACAGGCCAATAGATGTCTGATATTGCAACTCATTGATTGTAATACCTAACACAGAGTTTTATTCACTACATACAGCGAGTGCCCTTTACAAGCTACAAATTGTATGCTTCTGGCTAAGATGTTTCCAAATAATCCCAATCTCTTTCTCTGTTTTTGTTTTAGTAAGTATGATGAATGAAATGCTGTAAAGTGACATGTTTAGCATAGGGTGCAGCGCCTATCTGATAGACATGATGTTCAGTGTCTTCTACAGCTATACCAAATGTGACCAAGGCTTCCTTAGCACTGATATTCTGGGACCTGTTGTTTTCTTGCTCTTTGTTAATGGCCTATCTACTGATCTTCTACTCTAAAAATGTTCTTCTACTGTAATGACATCCCACGTTTAAATGCTGGGTCGGCAGCAGCAGCCTTACAGATTGAGATATAAAAAAATAAACTTTATGGAAGAATGGTTTGTAGGGAATAAGCTCATTGTTTACCCAAATAAATCACAATAATAACACCTGAGGCTTCTTAAAAGATGACTGTGTAGGTTTAATTAATATCCAAGGCATCTTGGACTATGTCTGGACTAGAACCTGTCCTTTAGATAAAAACACTAAACTTGAACAGAAGAAGAAGAAGGTGTGTACTGAAAAAACAAACAGTTTTTTGAAAGTAAGTACTTTTGCCTCTTACAAAATCACCACTGGACACCAAGAATTTATAAGACTGTTGTTTAGGAAGTTTCAAACATTCTATTTCTAGGTTTCATAAGTAAAGATATGCTGTATTCTGGCTAGCATAAAAGTGAAACCAGAAAAATCTATTGGCATACAGTGCCTTACTAGTGCTGGCTCTGTATTATAGCTGGAATGCCTACCTAATGTAGATGGCTACAAATAACTATCAGTTCATTCCGCTAGTTAACTAGAGGCAACACCAGTACGTGTTAATTTGCAAAACTAATTGACTTCAATTTATTCCAAGAATTATCCTACATTTAGTCTCACAAATATTTAAACTCCTTAACTACAATTACTCCTGTTAGCAAGTAACCGTAAAGTGAAGAGTATGCCTGTCGCCGTCAGCTCACATGCTCAGGGTACTGTCACAATAGTGAGGCCCTCTTTTAGACTCACTACAGTTCAGAAAGCCTTTTGAAAAATATCTCCATCCAGCTGAAATCACCTAGATCCTAAAGTTTGGATAAGTTCTCCAGCTTCCACCTGAATCTAAGAGAATGCCTACAAGCACTAAATACTTGCTAATGTTCCAAACCAGTGCATAAGGTCTAGCACTAATTAACGCTACTTGCATATGTTGGTCTCTGTTTTTCTAGACACTTTACATCCAGGCGGTTTTGCAGGTTATGGATTTTCTGTGTCAAGTAACTGCAAAAAATAAAGGTTGATGTAAAATCTCTGGAAATATGTGATACTCAAAGCATTGTCAAACTCCTATCATCAGAACCTCTAAGTATATAGGCAAACTCTGTAGTAAATCCCTAAGAAAAGATGTAACCATTTGCTAATTTTGCATGTTAAAATACCTGCAAATGTTATCAAAGTCTGGTACATTCCTTCAGCTCTGTATTGAATATCATACTGCATTATCCTGCATTTGTCCATGTATAAAGTGAATGAAAGTTAAACCTGTTGAATTCAATCTCCTAAAACTCTCTGATTACCTATTCTACCAGTGTAGTTCTGCTAGCATTTACAAACTGCCAGCATTTCATTGTTTGTGGACTCTCTCTGTGGTTGTGTGATAGCAATACAGTAAAAGGACAATGTTGCCAATATGGCAGATACGGGGGGGTAGATCCCTGAAAAGAAAACTTGTGGGAGTTGAACCTTTGGCCTGGTTATTTCATCTAGTTTTAAGCTTCATTGAATTAATCTGATGAGATATAGGGAAAGTGCCTGCTTTGTAATCTGCATTTACTTGATTGTAAGTCCATGTTTTCTCTGTGCTTGTTAATATACTGTTAATTTGTATTTACTGTACTGCACACTTATGGCCCACAACATAGTTGGGTAAAAGACCAGTCTGTTTATCCAGTTATGAAAGAATGGCCAAATAAATAAATGCAAAAGAATGAATTAGTAAATAAATAAATTGCTATGTGTGTGTACAAGCAAAGTTGACAGCATGCGTGACCACTTTCCTATGTCCTCCTCGCTAGTTAATTCCAAGGGTCATTCACTTCTGTGTTAATTAAACTAGAGCAATATGCAGTGACCTACCAGTGAACCAACACTTGCCTGATAACAGACTTTAAACAAGCTCCTTTTGAGGATTTTCCAGCATCAAATCAAAAATGGGATGCTTCTTTAATCTTATCTGAATTCTGTCACAAATATTATGCTCTGGAGCAGTGCAGCTTCTTGTCCTCAACCATGGAAAGAAGCTCTGATATTTGACTGACTAGGTGAAATATCATAAACCTTCCCAACATTACTGATACTAATGCATCTCATCACATTTGAAGTAGCAGTCTGGCTGTGGAGAGCTACATTAACAAGCCACAAGGAAGGAAGGAAGTTTTTACAAACAAGGACAGTTCACTTGTGAGAAGCACTAGGTATGTACCAAGTGCCTTTTTACTGATCTATATCTGTGGCATCCATGACGTGCTGCACAGAGAAAACACAGCGAAACAAGGTATTGTGTTGGCTAGACCTCCTTCAGTTATTCACAAAAAAAAGAAGAAATTAAAATCTATTACTATTATTTTTAGTTGCTCTGTATAGTATTAGCACAGAATTAATGACTTACTGATGCCTGCTGTGTATATTGTTACAGTAGTGTATATGTGACTTACTAATAGCCACTGTGAACACTATTAGCCTAGAACTAGTGACTTACTTATAGCCGCTGTGTACATTATTAGCTTAGTACCACTAGTGACTTACTGAGAGTATCGCTGTACATTATTAGCCTAGTACTAATGAATTACTGATAGCCACTTTGTATATTTTTAGCCTATTACAAGTGACTTATTGATAGATACTTTGTACATTATTAGCCTAGTATTAGTGACATACTGATAGCCACTCTGTACATTATTAGCATAATACTAGAAACTTATTAATAGTAACTATGTATATTATTAGCAAAGAATTGGTGACTTACTAATATCTGTTGTGCATATTATTACTGTAGTATTTCTGACTTGCTGGTACTCATTGTGTACAATGTTTGCCTAGTACTAGTAAATTACTGACAGCTGCTGTGTTCATTATTAGCCTAGGGCTAGTGACTTATTGATAGACAAAGTGTTAGCTTAGTACTACTAGGAACTTGGTGATAGCCACTCTTTACATTAATAGCCTATTACTAGTGACTTATTGATAGTCACTCTGTACACTAGTAGTCTAGTACTAGGGCTTTACCCATAGCAGATGTGTGGATTAGTAACTTGCAAGTAATCCACACATTGGCTATTAGTAAGTCACTAGTACTAGGGGTTGAAGGATTGGTGTAACGGTTAAGGTATTTACCACAGACACAAGATAGAATGTTTGATTCTTACCTTTGGAAAGGAAGTTGGCAAGGCTTAAAATAGCCCACAGGGTACAGCTAGCTTAGTACTTACCTGTAACTGTACATTACTGACCTTTTACTAAGGACTTAATGATAGCTACTCTATACTTTATTAGTCTATTAACAGTACCTTACTGATAGCCACTCTGTACATTATTAACCTAGTACTTCTGGCTTACTGGTAACTGTTGTGAATATTATTAGCCCAGTAGTAGAGACCAGTTTGATAGCCTCTGTGTATATTAACTTTGTGTACATTAGCCTGCAAAGACTCAAACATGACTTCTATAAGGATGATGACCTACTTTGTGTTTTAGCACAATTGCCCTGTAATTAACAAGAGTACAAAGTCATGTTACACCAGCGTTTCCTGATTAGTATGTTATAAGCAGTGCTGCCTTAGGACAGTTTCCACATCCATCTCTGTCCTTTTCATCTAACTGCTTTGAAGTTTTACCGAGTTAGTTTGTAGTGCATGACACACCATTCTGCTGCATCATACATGTTTTAACCAGGCACTTGTGCACTTGAAAGGACTGTTCCTCAGTCTTACAGATAGTCGGATAATGCGCATCACTTGTGCTTCTGCATTACCCGGGTGCTGTGATTGTACAGCTTGACCTTTTATTTCAGCAGTGCAGGCCTGCAGGAGTGTTAGATTGCTGTATCTTCAATACTGAATGATTCAGGGAAGACAAAGTGCCCATAATGTCTTTCAAACATCTACGTGATTAACATTAGCTCTGCTGCCATAAAATAATTACAGCCCACACCATGCAAAGTATAAAGGAAAACAGGAAGACAGATGATTCAAATATAGATGCAAGTTATACAGATGTATGGATCATTGTTTGTTATTGAAAATGTAAAGTAATCTTTGATTTGTTCCAACTAATGATAAAGTTGTAGTTTCTCACTCTGGTGTTGAAATGCACAGATCTATAAAGTATTTGTAGAATATGCTTGTTTTTCATTTTGTCCTAATTTGCATAAAGCTTGCAGCACTGGCTCTTTTTACCATTGTATATGTTGGTCAGAAATGCCTCTAAGCCACAGGTCACAGTAAGTCACATTAATGCAGACTGCTGTAGTTTCCTCAGCTGCTCTTTTCTTTAATGTAAAACCAGACTTGTCAGTATGTTGATGCATAAAAATATCTGCTGCCACTAATATCCATTTACTTCTTTTTGGCAGAATAAAATGTTCTTGAAATTATGGGGTATGAATAGTTCTGAGGGCCAACAAATTATATTCTCATAATACGATGGGCAGCAGAGAATGGAAAAGAAGTAACTGTGAAAACACACATCACAATGACTAAATGGTAAGTCTCAATGGTTTATTTAGACACTTAATTTTTTTTTGTTATACAGAGACATTAAAAATAAAATATATAGCATTTAAATGGACACTTTATAAACAAGTAACCTTCAAATATACCCTTAAAAATCAAATGTACTTGTGTTTCATTTGCTATTATTGTTTGATGGTAGCATGAAAAAATCAAGTCATTTTCCAATGTACATAGGATAGAATGCCTTTACTATCTGATATTCTTTAATAATCCTGCACTACCCTGAGAACTGATGTTACATTTTTTTTTATTAGAAAGTATGCCAACTTTTGTATTAACCTTACTGAGAGTAACACTATATGAGAATGATGTGTTATCACTTACTATGTGATACTAATGCGGTCATGTTCTTGAATTTTCTTGTTCATGGTTACATTTTAGCACAAGCATAATGTTCTGTTATAATTCTAATTTTGCTAAGACTTTGATGTACCTTCTCCATAGAATATAGCTTATATCCTTCTATTCCGTGTCAGGCTATTCTTTACGTATGGGTTGTATTCCACCAGTCCACCTGATGTCCGGCCTGTATATAAAAGGTTATTGCCACTGCCAGTATATGGGACGTCACACAAAGTCAATGAGAATATCAGCCGTAAAAGGGACGTCCACATGTACTACCCTCAGAACTTTTTTGCCACCATTTGGAAAGGTTGACTCTTACGTTCGGTCTACTCTTATATCTCATTGGTTCACCTTCCACCTTCGGATAAGTACTCCTTAGGGGATTTATTTTCTTGCTACTGCCTCCTGTTGTTGTTAATGTCATCCAGGAAGGGCAAGTGTAGGTGGCAAAGGCAAATTCCACATAAGGATAGTCACAAGCTTTGCTTGTTCTGTTTAGAGCCTACTCATGACCATCATTCCTATTCGATCTGTCAGGCCGTTGTGCCTAAGATGTTGCGTAGTCATCTGTTGGCTTTAAATCTTTACCTAGAAAATTAGAGACTTAAACGTCTGGCTAGGGATGCAATGGAGGGTTCCAGGAGTCCTTTGGCTGAGCCATCTTTGAAGAGGAATGTTAGCAAAGTTAGGCCGGAATCCTCTTTGGCTGATACTACTCCCTCTGACATGCCTCTTGAGGTTAGTGATAACCCAACGGTGCATTCGAAGGTAGAGTCCACTTCTTCTGTGGGTACCTCAGCGGAAGCCATCAATGGGTTAGATCTTAGCACATCTGAGGCCATGCAGATGTCCAGTTCAGACAACGTGTTATTCTGGAGGGCTCGGGAACTGCTCCTGCCCCTCTGTCTAAAGAAGTCTGGGATGTAAGGCCTTCGTCCGGGCATTCTCCTCATCAAGACAAATCTGTTAAGAAGAAGAAGACAAAACATTCCACCATCCCTTCCACCCCACCATTGAACTGGGATGCCTTTTTGCAGGGTCTCATTAAAGCCTTGATGGCTTTGAGGCCTGCAGCTTCTGCTTCTACTATTCCCTTGCCTGTCTTCTCCTCATCTCCAATGTTGGCATCTGGGCTCAGGCATCTCCTTCTGTGCATGTTGCTGAGTATCAGATTGTGAGGATTCTTCTACAGATGAAGATTCTTTGGCATACTCCACCCGGATTCCTTCTTCTCTGGAATATGCCTCTCCAGAGGAGGAGTCTAATGGGGGAGTTTCCCCTATGGAAGAGCTTTCCTTTGGGGAAACTATTACTAAGATGAGAGAATTCTTTAAATTGGATTCTTCTCAAATTTCAGAGGAGCAAAAAGATACTATGACTCTCTCCAGTTAGAAGCTTGTGCTCCCTCAGCAGTTCCACCACTCCTTCCAACTTTCTTAGATACCTTTGCATCATTCTGTAAAACCCCAGATTCCCAGGCTGCTGCCCCCAAAAGACCTGACAGATTTTATAAGATCGCCGATGACTGTAAATTTCTTTTTAAATGTCCTTCTGCTGACCCTGCTGTGGTCTCCATTACACCTTCTGCAAAGATGATTCCTTCTGACAAAGAAAGCAAGATTTTGTATAGATTGGGGAAGAAGGTCTATACCTCTTCTACCTTGGCAATTAGAGCTATTAATTACCAGTCACATGTCTAGGTATTCTCTGGCCCTGCTTTCTCAGGCTTCCCAGGCTCTCTCTCAATTACCTGATTCAGAGGCTAAATCACAGGTTCTTATTCCTTTGTCTGCTTCCTCCCAGGTAGCCAGACATTCCATCAAATGTAGCTATGATGCAGTGGAGGCATCTTCCTGGGCAGCAGCTTCTGCATCTGTTCTCATTCTTGGTTATGCCTTCAGTCACTTCCTGATGACATAAAGGCCAAATTGCTTTATGCTCCTTTGGGTAACTCTACCCTTTTTGGCACAGCAGCTACAGAACTTTTTAAATCTTTTGAAATAAAAAGGTAAGGCGCTTCTGGATTTGAAACACTTGTTTGTTTTCCTCAGTCCCTAAATTCCATAGGAATTTCCCTGCCAAAACTCCTTTTGTCAGAAGACCTGCTCATTCCTCCACTTCTGTTTCATATGGACATAGGCCAAAGAAGTCTTCCAGGAGACAACCACAATCAAAGTCTGTTACTTCTGCTCCTCAACAGCCCTTTCAGCCCAGACATTTTCTCTGTGATGACCAAGTGCTTCTTCCAAGTCATACTTCTTTATCTCTTCGCCGCTTTCCCTTTCAAACTGGATGGAAATCACTCAGGACTCCTGGGTCATTTCCATCATCCAAAACGGATACTTCATGACTTGGAAGACTCTTCTACCCTTCCAGGGGATACCTCAGCCTCCATCCAGCCAACTTCATCTGTTCCCTTTGTTGCTTGCTCGGCTCTCAGACCAAGTCACCATTGAGGCTGTTCCTGCAGACCAACAGGGAGAGAGGTTTTATTCCAGGATGTTTCTTGTGCCAAGAAAAGATGGCCCTTAGAGGCCTATCCTAGACCTCTCTCTCTTAAACACCTTTCTGGTGGTGCTTTCTTTCTGGATGCTGTCTCTGCAATCTCTTCTTCCCTTGGTCCCTATTCAATCCTTCCTAGCTTCTCTGGATCTCAAGGATGCCTACCTGCATATCCCTATACATCCTCAGTTCAGGAAGTTCTTGTGCTTCTCGATGGGTTCTTTGCACTTTCAGTTCTCTGCCTTGCATTTTGGTCTTTCCACTGCTCCAAGGGTATTCACAAAGTGCCTGCCCCCGGCCATTGTGTACTTAAGGGGAAAAGAGCTTCAGGTTTACCCCTACTTGGATGCCAGCAGCTCAGATCTATTAAAACAACACCTTGGCCTAGCTATTCCTTTTCTGCAGGGCCTAGGATTTTCAATACATTTAAAAAAATCCAGTCTAATCCCTACCCAGGATCTCATTTTCTTGGGGTGCAGGTTGCAAACTGACTTGATGATGTTTTTTGTGCCTTCTGAAAAAGTCCTCTCTCTTAGGGGTTTCATGAATTCCCTTCTGTCTCTTCCTTCCATCATGGCCAGGGAATTTCTGAGACTGCTGGGGATTATGGCTTCCACAATCCCCATGCTGCCCTTTGCAAAATTACACATGAGCAAGTTCCAGTGGTTTCTAAAGACCATTTGGTCCCAGCATGCTCATCCTTTGGATGTCTTGAATCCTCTTCTTCCCCCCTGCTGCTGAAAACAGAGTTGCTTTCATGGATGCAGCAACTCAGTCAGAACCCTGGTCTTCCACTTCAAGTATATCAGCTGGCTCAGCAGCTCTTTCTAGATACCTCAGACTTAGGTTGGGGAGCAACTTTTGCTTCCAGGAAGGTACAGGGTCTTTGGTCCCTTTCTCAACAGAGGGAGCACATCAGCATCAGAGAGATGAGGGCTCTGATTATGGCCTTGCAGACTTTTCATCCTCTATTCTTGCCAGGATGACTCAGGATTCTCATGGACAATACCATAGTCCTTTGGTACATAAACAAGCAGGGGGGCACAAAATCTTACCTTCTTTGTCGATTAGCCATCAAAGCATGGGAATTGGCTATCCAGTACAAAGTCCAAAGTGACACTGCATGCTGTGTACCTCTCCTCTGCTCAGAACACAGTGGCAGACACACTAAGTAGATCCATGACACAATCCCACTGAAAATAAGAGGAAGGAGAATGCATCTCTTGACACAATCACTGTTAGGCAGTATTTGTATTATTTGTTCTAGGACTTTAATATGGGCACAGACATGAGAGTGTACCATTGTGTATCGTGTCTTTTTCTAGAGAAGTAACTCTAGATGTGTGTGTGTGCATCACATACACACAAATATATATATATATATATATATATATATATATATATATATATATATATATATATATATATATATATATGTAGATTTTGTGTGTGTTTCTATATGTATTACAAAGGAATAGAGGAAAGAGATGGATTGTGAGTGGATGATGTAATGCCTTATGTGGTAGACTTTTTTGAGTGAACCTAAACTAAAAGCATTAACATAAAAACATTACACACAAAAACACATTTATTTATTCTTCATACGTGAGGGCAAATTAGTACAGTATAGAGATTTTATGAAGCCAGATTGCTAACAGAATCCTGAAAGGCTTGGCAGCATTAGACATGTGCCTCTGCTTGTTTAAGTACTTGTATAATCTTGGCTCAGTATGCAGGGGAGAATGTCTTTCAGCTTCTCCCGTTAGGATCACCAGTACTCAGATTGATTGGCAGTGAAGTTTTTATGGTGTTGAATTGCCAGCCTGGCTCCCAACCTTCACAGAAAGCACACACACACACACACACACACACACACACACACACACACACACACACACACACACACACACACACACACACACACCTACTGCATGTCTTTAAAACTCATTCGCCCACAGGGAGGACATGCAGACTCTGCACAAAAGGTGCTCCAGCCAAGAATCGAACCAGAGAGCCTCTTGCTGTGAGGTGACAATGCTAACTGCTGCACCACTACAGAGAGTGAATGCAATTTCCTTAGTGTCATAATGAAAGGAAATCCAAAGCTTAAGTACTGTAGTACTGAGTGATGTCTTGCCAGCCCCCCTTGTGTCTTTTGTAATGTTCCAAGTATTCTGGGATCCCTTTTAGGCTTTATACATATATACATGCATACATACATACATACATACATACATACAATATTTCAAGCACGGGCATTAATGCCCTTCTAGCTTGCCAATATACAAAACACTTGTTTCCATAATAAATGTCCTGGCTGTTCTTAAAAATATCTAAACTAGTACTTTCTTTAATGTAATTTGGTAGTCTGTTCTAAGCATCAGCTACTCTGTCAGACAACCAATTAGTACACTTCTCATTCCTATAGAATCTTCTACATAGGTTATCTGATGATTCTCTAGTACATTTTGATAACCCCAAACATTCCCAGAGGTAGTTGTCTCTAAATGCCCTATATACCCGAATAAGATCTACTCTTAAATATCTGTAAGAGACACTGTACAAGTTCAGATATTTTAGTCTTTCATAATAACTTAGATTTTCACATCCATGGATGCCCTTTGTATATTTCCACTGTACTGTTGTTTTTCATTTGACTTTTATCCGGTTAGGGATCGCCACAGCGGAACTCCGTTCTGCTAATGATTGGCAGTTGATTTTTATGGTGCTAAGGTGCCAGCCCGATGCCCAACCTTCAATGAAGGCACATCCATTCACGCATGTCTTTCAAACACCACTCGACCGCAGGTAGGACATGCAGACACCACACAGAAGGCATTCCAGCCAAGAATTGAATGGGAGAACCTCTTGCTGTGAGGCAACAACGCTACTGCTGCACCACCGTGGCTTACTATATTTCCACTGTACTCTTTCCAGTTTATTCATGCATGTTTTCCTATAGGGTTTCCATATTGTTATTCCATACTCAAGTTTGGGTGTAATGTAACTAACAAACAATGACTTCATTATGTTTGATTTCCTAGACTTTATAAATCTTTTTATGCAACCTATAGTTCTGTAACTATCATTAGCCAATTGCTTGATATGAGTAGAAAAAAAACACTCATAGCTGAATCTACCCATATACCCAAATCCTTAAATGAGTTTACAGTTTCAATCACTGTGTGCTGTATTAAATATTAACCTTTCAGTTTATGTCTCCCAAATCTCATATGCTTAGTTTTTGATGTATTTATCAACATATTATTCTCCTGCTCCCAAATGATCAATTTAGTCAAATTATTTTGCAGACATGCCTTGTCTGTAACACTTGTAATCAGTTTACCCAATTTCAGGTCGTCAGCATATAGATTGTAGAACACTTCAGTTCAGATGAAAAAGTAAGGTCTGAAAGATACAATCTAAACAAGTAAGGGCCTAGGACAAAGCCCTGTGGGACACCTTGACTGTAACCAAGGATGTTATGTAGTCCAATCTCGCCTACATTCTTACCCGTGGGTTCGGAGCAGAACCTTGGCTCTGACTCGGCCATACTCTAGCTCAAAGTCTTCAATTGGCTTGTGGCTAAGAGGTATCCCATGCTGCACTGCTCCCTTTCCCCAGATCTCGTTTTCCGCTCGTACAGCTCAGACGTGGTCTCGCTCTTGGACATGGCTAGGTATAACTTTCTTCTACTTATTAGTAGTTTTGTTGCTCCAAAAGCTATTTTCATAGCTAGTCTCTGTTTTTTGATAAAAAAAACTGTTTGTGTAGCCTGTTTGGCTTTTTGTCTTGGTATCCCATTTGCATTTCTTCCCTTCTTACGGGCTAGGCCCATTTCAATTAGAGGACCTAGTACTCCGTTCTAGTTGTGTGTGTCCCAGTTTCCCTGTGTGTGCTTGTTCTGGTGTCACCCCGTCCCTTTGGGCTAGGGCCATTTAACTTAGAGGACCTAGTCCTCCCTTGTTTTGTTTGTCAGGGCCATTTAAGTTAGAGGTCCTTTCTTCCCTGTGGTGTTTATTGTTCTATGACCATTTAATTTAGAGGCATAGTTCCCGTGTTTTTCTGTTGTTGGTGTCGGGTTTTTCTTCTGATATTGTGTGCAGTGTCATACCAATATGTCTAAGGTTACAAAAGAACACAAGCCTTCGGGCTTCAAAAAATGTGATGTGTGGATATAAAATGTCTATTACTGATGGGCACTCTGTGTGTGTATATTGCTTGGGGACTGTCCACCTTCAAGAATTCTGTGTGTTCTGTCACGCCTTTAGCCCATGCATTCTTCAAGAGAGGAAGAACAAACTGATTCTAAAGGGATTACTGAAACCCTCCTTCGAAGAAGACTTGGAGAGGGCTTCCAGTTCTAAGTTCTCTCCCTCTAAAGAAGACAAGACCTCTAAATCAAAAAACCGCTGTCTGGCACCGTTAGTTTTATCAGAGCTGCCAGAGAAAGTTGCCAAGATTACTTCAGCATCCTTGGCTCCATTGGCTTCGGGGCCGCAGGAAGTGGGTGAATTGACCAAGTCAACATCGGCTCCCAGTCTCTCGGAGCCGGTGACGGAGATACTTGTTTGGATCCGGTCTCCACTTTCTAGACCGGTTTCTCCTTCTCATAAGTCTCCTTCTGTAGGGAGGTCCAGATCTCTGACCTTATCCTTTAAGTCCTCCAGGACTCTCTTGGATGATGATGTGGATAGAGTGGTACAGAGACTGCTCCAATCACTGGTGTTGGCCAAAATGTTTTCGGCTCCAGCCCAATCGGCCCCAGAGTCTGTCACCATCCATTCTCGTATGTTCCTCCTACACGCCTTTCTCGGCCTTCGGAGCCAGAGTTGTCGGTTCCGTCTTATGCCTTTTCATCGGCTCCAGTAGCCCATCCTGGCATCTCAGTTCTGATCTCCGCTCCAACCCCTTCGGCTCCATCCTTGGGGTCCAGGGCTCATAGTTCCTCGGTCGGACCCGAGGGAGAGATCTTGGGTGGATCTTCTTCGGCTCCGTGCCTTCCGCTCAGTGCTTCAGCATGGGTGAGCTTGGGCCGTGCCTCGGCTTCGGACCTTATCCCTTCCACCCATTGTTGGTCATTTTTCGGAGCCAGGGGGATCAGCTTTCGTGGTCATGCAGAGCATGCTAGCCAGGTCCTCAGCTGCATCTGATGGCACCGACAGTCTACCCCTCCAGCACCAGTATCAGTTTCTTATCAACCTCTGTCCTTTCTGAGGTCTCCCCAGAGTGTTTGCCTGAGGAACCCCCCAGAAAAAGAGTGTGCAAGAGGATGAGTCTATCACTTTGGACACCGACCTTGAGGTTTCAGAGGGGTCCCCCAAGTCATCCTCTGAAGATATCTCTTTCTGAGATATCCTGGAGATCTTGAAGCAGAGAGGTGACTGGCCCTCCAAATCTCCCTCTGAGGAGGAGGAGTCAGTGTTCCTGAAGACCTTTGGGTCTCAACCCTCCGCCTCTTGGGTTTCTCCCCCATTCGATGAACTCCTGGATATTGTTTGTCGAAGGGTGTGGGAAACCCCTGACACTGTGGAACCAGTCCCCAGGAGACCCAACAAGTTTCTGTCTGTGCCCGCTGACAAGGAATTTCTCACAAAGGGCATTCCATAGATGCCATGTTGGTGGCAGCGGCCACCAAGAAGGAACTAGCTGAGACTTCATCTACCGTCCATCCCCCTAACAAGGAATCAAGAACCATGGACCAGTATGGGAAGCATATGTTTTCTTTAGTGGTCTTTAGTCTGGGGTCACTGAACTAATTTGTCACATTTTACACAGCTCTAAAGAGAACTCCTAAAAGAGCTTGGAGAGTCTCTGCAGGGTAACATTTCTGATGCAGTGGCTCAGAAGGTGAGTGCCCAGATATCTAATTCCTTTACTAACTCCTCCATGAGGCTGATCTTGCATGCAGCTGATGGAGCAAGTAGGGCAGCGAGTTCAGGAGTCTCTCTTAGGAGGCACTCCTGGATGCACCTGTGTAATTTCACTGAGACCTTCAAGTCTACATTCACCAATGCCCCATTTGATGTTTCATCATTGTTCAGAACTAAGGTGAAGGATACTATCACTAGGTGCGAGCAGGAAGGAAAAACCCTGTCTGCCGTGGGAGTCCGTTTTTCCATGCCTTCTAGACCTTATCCCAAGGGCCAGAAGGGTGGGAAAGTATGGTTCAGAAAGCCGCAGAGGTTTTTTCAAGATGCACAAAGTGATTCCCCCTCCAGAGGCAGGGGAGGGGAATGTTAACTCAGGTAGATACCGCCCTAGAGGCAGAGGAGGACCGCGTAACCAGGGGGATCACGATTCCTTTTGCAGTTCCTCCTACCAGCGCTCCTGATGGGAGGCCCGACTGTGCTTCCCCAGAGCCAGTCAGGGGTCACATTTCGCTATACCCAGAAGCCTGGCAAGGCATCACCCAGGACGAGTGGGCATTAAAGATAATTTCCGGAGGATATCATATTCCCTTCTCTTCTCATCCCCCACCAACCAAGAGAATCCCAGATGCTCCACCCAGTCAAAGGGATTCCGCAGCTTCAGAAGTTCAAAAGCTGCTAGCAAAAGGAGCCATCCAGCATGTCCCCTCAGACCAGCTCGGATTAGGGACTTACTCAAGATTCTTTTTGGTGCAGAAAAGAACAGGGGACCTGAGACCCATCTTGGATCTCAGCTGCTTGAACCTCCATGTAAAAAAGTCCAAGTTCCGAATGGTCACTTTACAGTCTATTCTCCCATTGTTGGGGAAAGAAGTATGGATGTGCTCCATTGACCTCAAGGATGCTTACTAACATATAAAGATGGACAGGGCATCCAGAAGTCATTTACGCTTCCAGCAGGGAGCCAGTCATTTTCAGTTTCGAGCCCTGCCGTTTGGTCTCACCACAGCCCCCAGGGTGTTCACCAAATATATGGCAGTGGTGACAGCTCACTTGAGACGTCAGGGATTCCAATTGTTTCCATACCTAGATGACTGGCTCCTGTTTACCACCACCAGGCATCTACTGCTACAGACCAGGGATGCCACCATTGCGCTGTGTCAACGATTGGGTATCACACTAAACTGGGAAAAGTCTGCCTTGTTGCCCTCGCAGCGTGTCACCTTTATAGGTGCTGAGTTGGACACCGTGCTCATGAGTGCTTTCTTACCACAAGAAAGAATTCAGGTTTTGCAACAACAGGTCTACGCGTTGCTTCCACTGAGAAGGGTAAAGGCAAAAATGGTTCTCAAATTGTTAGGGACAATGGCTGCCACAATTATTCTAGTCCCTCTTGCAAGACTACACATGAGGCTCCTTCAGTGGCTGCTCTTTGCTCAGTGGTCCCTACAACTCCTTCCGCTTTCCCATCTTATTATGATTACAGACAAGTGCAAGCAGGATCTATGCTGGTGGCTTCAGACCAGCAATCTCAATGTGGGAAAGACTTTTGTTCCACCTCCTCCAGTTGCCACGGTGACCACGGATGCCTCCCAGATTGGGTGGGTGGGGACATTATCTCGGCAGGACAGTCCAAGGCACATGGTAAGAGCATGAGATACATTTGCATATCAATGTCTTGGAGATGAGGGCAGTGCTATTAGTGTTACCAGCACTCCAGAGCTTTCTTCCTCTCGGAACGATTGCAATCCACTTGGACAACATGTCGTTGGTATGGTATCTGAACAAACAGGGGGGAACCAAGTCGTACCCCCTTTGCAGAGAGGCTATTTGAGTGTGGCAGTGGGCAGTGTCTTCCCAATGCTTTCTTGTGGCAACACACATGCTGGGGAAGTCCAGCGTGAGCTATTCTGATGCCTCACGAGTGGTCCCTGAGCAAGCAGGTTGCGGAGCAGATTTTCTGCAGATGGGGTCAGCCTTGCTGTGATCTATTTGTCAGTCTCCTCAATACCAAGTTCAGCAGCTACTTCACCCTCATCCCCCCTCAGGGGGAGATAACCAGGGATGCTGTAGCTCACGATTGGCCCTCCGGTCTACTTTATGCCTTCCCACCTGTACCTCTAATAGCAAAGATTATTCAGAAAACCCAATTCTTGGGAAGCAGAATGATTCTGATTGCTCCACATTTTTTTCATCAAATTTGGTTCCCCTTTCTCCATCCCTCTCTCATGGATGACCCCTGGATTCTGGACCCACAGCCAGACCTATTGACTCAATATGTCAGGGCAGTTCCATCCCTCTCTTCAGACCCTCCGGTTGACAGCTTGGCTACTCCAGTTCCATCACTAGTCAGGTTTCATCATTTTCCTCCGGAAGTAGTTCATATTCTGTTTTCTTCTTCCCATAAGCCCTCGACTAGGAAGATTTATTCCAGTAAATGGAAAAGATTCTACATCTGGGCTCATGAAAGGGAGATTGACCCTTACACTGCACAAATTTTATCAGTTCTGGAATTTGTCTCCATGCTTTTCAGTCAGGGGTCAGCTGCCGCAACCATTAAAGTTCAGTTAGCGGCTATCGCCACCTTTCATGTCGCTAATGAACCCAGTCTAATGGTGCATAGACTTTGTAAGGCATTTTTAAAGGGCACTATGATGCTTCTGTCCCCAGTCTTTGATCCCATAATGCCATGGGACCTCACTTTTGTGCTACAGTGTCTCACTTCGTCTCCCTTTGAGCCTGCAGCTACTTGTGACTTGAAATATTTGTCATGGAAGACAATCTTTTTGGTAGCCATCACTTCAGCTAGGTGAGTCTCTGAGCTCCAAGCTTTGTCAGTTAGACCTCCTTACTTGGTATTTCACAAGGATAGGATTTCCCTCAGACCAAATGCTTCCTTTATGCCAAAGGTTGCTTCGGTTATTAACCTCAACCAGTCTATTGAGCTGCCTGTGTTTTTCCCAGAATTTTCTAATAAGGCAGAATTCAAATTCCACCAGCTAGATGTTCATAGACAATTGTGTTTCTATTTACATAGAACGAAGGATCTTAGGAAATCAGATCAGCTATTTATCTCATTTTCAGACAATAGGTTTGGGTCTCCTGTCTCTAAAGTAACCTTATCCAGATGGATCTCTAGTTGTATTTCCTTCACTTATGCCTCAAGCGGTAAGGAATTACCTTTTAAGGTGAAGGCTCATTCTACATGATCAATGTCTACCTCTACGGCATTTCAGGCCAGGATGTGTATGGATAATATTTGTGTTGCGGCTACATGGGCATCTCCTCACACCTTTATTACTCACTACAAATTGGATTTGGTATCCAGAGGCAGATCTTCCTTTGGTTCCACAGTGCTCAGGAGTATTTTCCACTGAGCCGCCCAGGGTTCAGGTGCTGGGGACACTGTCCCACAGGTAAGAATGTAGGCGAGATTGGACTACATAACATCAAGAAGTTATGTACTCACCATAATGTTCGATGTATGTAGTCCATCTCGCCTCACATTCTTACTTACTCTACCGCCTTCCCCCTTCTGGAGGGCTTAGAGGTTAGTTTTGGTTTCAGTACTCCTTTTGTTGTTGGGCTGTTTCTTCCTCTCTATGTGTTGTGTGTGTAGCGTGTGAATGCCTGAGCTTGCAGCAAACAAGATCTGGGGAAAGGGAGCAATGCAGCATGGGATACCTCTTAGCTACGAGCCAGTTGAAGACTTTGAGCTTCGAGGTTCGGCTCCGAACCCACGGGTAAGAATGTGAGGTGAGATAGACTACATACATCGAATGTTATGGTGAGTACATAACTTCTTGATTTCACCTGTCCAGTTGGTGTGTGATACTTGCCATGTCCTATTTGTAAGCCATGTAGCTATCCATCTTATCAACAGTACATCAATACCTAGGTGTACTAATTTATTGATCAATATTTTGTATATGACCCTGTCAAATGCTGAAGTTAAATCTATATAAATCTCATCACAGCACAATGTTTCATCCATAGCTGTTATTATATTGTTATAAAACATCATGTTACAGGTGGTAATAGATCTATTTTCAACATATGTATGCTGATATATGGTTTCAAGTCTCAGCCTATCCAGTTCTGACAATAACTTATCCAGTATTACCTTCTCCATTATTTTTCCACAACATGAAAGTAGACTTAAGGGTCTATATAATTATGGGTTTGTCCTACTCCCCTTTCCTTTAAAGACAGGATGAGCTTGTTTATAAGGTGTCTGTAAGGTTGAAAAATGAGTCTGTAAAGAGATGCAATGCATAACCCATGAGCTCCTGCTAACAAATTGGCCAGTGAAGTGATGCCTAGGCAATCTATTAGCATGCAAGCTTGCCTGTGATAATGGCTGTTATGGCTACCAGTGTTATACAGAAAATAGCCAGTCTTAGAGAATCCGATTTTTTCAAAGAAAAGACAATTGAATTGTACCACTTTTTTACAAGATTTGTAATGGGATAATATTGACAACATAGCTCTCCACTGTCCCTGATTCTGCCTCCTATTTTTGCCCTAGTTTTCTGGTGAATCTGAGACTTGCAGTCAGTCAGCAATGACAGGCATTAAATATACATGATGATGCAAAACCTGCTATTCAGATAATGTTTAAGTAAATTACAGTAATATTTAAAAACTGTTACTGATTTTGACCTTTGTCTCCCCTTCCACCCACATATTATTCTTCACTTCGCCCCTGATTCTTAAGCAAAGAAGTTGAGTTATGACTAAGAATCTTTGTTTTACTGTAATGAATAATCAGGTCTCCAATCAAAACCACATTTTTATATGTTTGAGGAACTGCTGTCAAGTAATTCACCTCAAAACCACAGCAAAATGAAGCTCAAGAGGTGACTCGATATCAGTTAGAACATAAAAATACTTGGCCTTTAGTGGACACACATATTAGCTCTTTGTACTACACAGAGCTTTACCTGCTTGATAGGCTACAGGTTACAGAAAGAGAGAAAAGTTTTGAAGTGCAATGTGTGTTACAGCTTTAATGAAAGGTGTAATATGTTTTGTGCTGCCACACAAGTCTTTGTAGTACGCTGAATTTTAGCTGATCCAGTTTACAAGATGAAGAGAAAAACATGAAAAAAGAATGAAGGAAAGAAAGAAAAAGCAAAAGGAAAGAAGAGCAGGAGCACAAACTGGTTTACATCTATGAGAAAATTACCGCTTTGTGTCGCCTAACAGACAGCAGGCAGAAGCAGCACCTCGGCTCCTGCAACAGTTTTAAAAGCTGTAATTCACTTCTCATTGCTACACACAAAAAAGAAGCACAAAGAGTATCACCACGATTTAGCTTCAGTTGGTCAACTTACATGAGTGTTGACATCCTGAGGATAAACCACTATTACGAAACGTAAATGTTTGCTTCCTATTAAACATGCACCAAGGTTGCTTCTCAGTGCATGCAAATTTTACTTAAAAAAACATAAACAACATCCTGCATGTGAGGGGGCTGCAGCCTTCAAACTCCTAACTCTCGAAGAGATAGCCAGGGAATTGTTATGGCTAGGCTTGTATAGGCCCTAGGGCTGATAGCCTAGTACCAACCTAAGAACCTATGAACCTATGAACTAATTTTATGTAATAACTACAAGATAACACAATCCCCGAGGAGAGGGAATATTCCCTTACCAAACATACCTTTTGACTGACTGTATAGTTGACCAAATGCTGTCGATTAAACAGATGTCAACCAAACTCCGTGTCATCCAAACCAATGTAACTCATTACAACCTGTAAAACTGTTTTACCTTTTGTCACTGTTCTGTGGTAGCTGTTGTATATGCCCAAGCATGAAACAAGAGCATAACAAAAAATAGAAAGGTTCTTAACAAACTTTGTCCTTTTACTGACAGTACATCCATACAGTATGTTTGTAGTAAAACTCTTTCACTTTGTTTCTTTGTGCAAATAGTTATAAAGGCAATGCGACTGTGTAAGTCTTGAATGACACTAGAACTGGGACTTTTACCAGTTTGCACACCTGTGTACAATGTAGCAATGTTTCCTGAATGTATGAGCAGTTGATATAATGTCAGCAAGCCAGAAAATGTGACCACAGTGTTACAAGCAAACAAAACAAACAAACAAAAGATTGAGAAAGGTTATTCACCTATTGCAAGCTGGATACACAGTCAACATAAAAAAAAAAAGGTGATACCATCCCAAAGGATAACTTTCTCTGGTGCAGAAAGAACTGACATCAAACCAAATGGCATTCCTCACAGCAGAAAAGCAGAAGCACCTACCAATCTAAGACTGGCTGAGTATGATGTACCCACTCCCCTCGGAACACGCCCTAGCTCTGCCTTTACTGCTAACACAGAACAACTTCAAATCTCAACATCAAACTGCAAAAAGCTACTGCAACAAGCATTAAGACAAATAAATAAGAAAATATCTCAATTTATCTCAGATTATTAAGAAGGCTTAAGAGACCCACTCCTCAACTCCATTCAGCAATTCAGCAAAGAACAAAAATTGAAAATGCAGCAAAAAGGAGGCAATGAATCAAAAAAAAAACATAGCTAACATCCTGAATATCTAGAAGAGCTTATCCACAATGGCCTGTCCTACTCCTCCATTAAGATTCATGCATCAAGAATTAAGCATCTCAGGAACATGGATCCTCCAACTTTTCTCCATCCATCCTCCAGCAGTTTCTAGGCTCGCAGGAAAAAAAATGTAAAACCACAAAGGAAAAGCCACCTGCCTACATGGACTTGAACTTTTGTGTTAGAAAAATTGACCTTCCCCTTTTGAACCAGCAGCAACAGCAGAATTACAGTACTTTTTTGGAACCCCCTCTCTTGCTGCCTTATGTCACCCACATATTTATGCACAGGTAGTAGTGTAGTGGGGGGGGCATCTGCACCTGTGGGTGCTTCTTCAGCATCTGGTCTCCCTAGCTGCTCCTGTGTTAGACAGTTTTAGGCTGGTATTCATAGTCTGGGGTGTCACATGTTTGTAGCAGTAATACATGAAGAGCGGCATTACCTGTATATGCAAATCAAGGACTTTCTGGATGAATACATAAATGCAGAGGTTTTTATAAGCATGCCTCCTTATCACAAAAGTGTAATTTGCTTAAGCAATAAGTGATAGGGAGAAACAGATATGCAGAGAAGGGGCATTACACATTTGTGTTTCAGTAGGACTCATAGACATGAATTCATAAGGAGGTAATTTCATGCCAAAAGTGTAAATGACCCTGAACTTATGCCAATAAGCAGCAATTTAACAGCAGAATATAGAGTTGCAAAGAGAAGGGAAAACATGTCATTTTGTGTTCGGGACATACTTGTACATACGTGAGCAGACAACTGAAGGGGTCATTTTCATTTGGGGTCACTGAAGTGATTGTGCTTGCATGGGCAGACTACTGAAGGGGTTGTTGGTGGAAATGTTTCATTTGGTGTCAGGGACATGCTTGTGCATACATGCACAGACTACTGAAGGGGTTATGGGGGGAAATGTGTCATTTGGAGTCAGTGAAGTGCTTATGCATAAATTTGTAGACTACTGAAGGAATCACTGGGAGAAATGTTTGATTTGGAGTCAGTGAAGTTCTTGTATATATTTGGGCATATTGCTGAAGCGATCAGTGGAGGAAATGTTTCATTGTGGTACTTGCGCATACTTGAAGGGAATGGGGGGAATGTGTTTCATTTTGGTGCTTGTGTATAGTTGGACATACTGCTGAAGGGATTGCTTGGGAAAATGTTTCATTTTGGTGGTTGTGCATACTTGGCATATTGCTGAAGGGATCAGTGAGGAAATGTTTAATTTTTTTACTTGTGCATATGTAGACATGTTGCTGAAGGGATCAGTGGGAAATGTTTCCTTTTTGGTGGTTGTGCATACTTGGGCATACCGCTGAAGTGATCAGTGGGGGAGTTGTTTCATTTTGGTGCTTGTGCATACTTGGATAAACTACTGAATGAATGGCTGGGGGCAAATTTGTATACTGAAACTCAGATATGAAAGGAGTAGCACTACATTTAACAAGGGATGTGCATACTGTGAACATATGGGACTATAAATTGCAAGAACACCTCACAAGCATACACCTCTTTACAAAATTTCTCATTTGCATCCACTTATACTTACATTTTGTATTAGCTTAAATGGCCTCTATGAATCTTTCCTTTGCTATGTTCATTTGTAAAAATCAGAAATACCCCTATCATATTTGCGATAATGACTATGAATGCTGGCCTTTGTCTACCACCTGCTTATACTAGTTCTGGAGTCACAGTTACAGTACAGGTACACTTTGCATAACTTGATACTTCAGTGTTGCAAACCTCCACTTCACTATTATTCTCCATAGGGCAGTGTATGATTTTAGCATTAATGCAACACTAACCGTTACAACTGTACATCAAATTATAAGATTATTTATGAATTCTTTCTAAAGTTTGTTTATTTATTTGTTTAATTTGCTATTCTTATAACAGGGTGTTCAGTGCTAGAATGCTGTGAACAATTAATTTAGTTATAAGTGGATTGTAATGTTACTTTTGAGAAGGAGCTGTTTTAGGAAAAAGTCATTACTTTGTTAAGAGTAGAGATAAGCAGTCTCATTACTCTGACTGATATTATCCAGCTCTCTAGGCAGACTTGATATATTTTTGTCATCATATCTAGAATAAACCATTTGTAAATCTTATGTCTGCATCTATCTCTGGTAAGAAAGCAACATGTTCAACAAATATGTCCAGATAATGGATGCATATAGAACAGTCTATGGGGTGTCAGTTTCCACAAAAAAAAAAAAAAAAAGAGAGAGAGAGAGAGAGTTAGATCTCTTGTAAGGAAATGAAGTGGTGCTCAGTGGGTGAGACTAAATGTCTGCTGGTGGAGGAGTGTGAATGGAACAGAAGCTTTAGATTCCAAAATTAAATATTATTATGATCTTCACAAAGTCAGGAATGGATTTGGGACCAAGAAGAAAGCTAAAGGAAAGAGGAACATGCAGAGGTGTATGGAGCATGAGATGTTCAATATCTAAAACTGTAGGATTTTTTAAATTAAAAATGTGTGTTGCTGATTTAAACTCCTGTTACTGGACGTAAATGAATTTACACACACACACACACACACACGCACACACCAAAAATTCCTTAGAATACAAAACCTAGACAAAATTTTCTTCCAACCCTTGAATTGCAGAAGGCAATAAAGAGAGTCCTAAAGGGGGGTTGTTATCAAAAGCCATGTTGTAGAGACATGTACCTGAAGCATTTCTCCCTGGGCCTTCACTGAATATAGGCTCTGTTCTAGTCGGACCTTCCCGGTCAACAAATGTGTAATCCTTCTGCTCTCCTTTTCCATTTACTGATGGAGGTTTAATCAGTAAAGTAAACAATGACAAAAGCATTATCTGCTGTAGATTACACACGCAATTGTGTCAGTAATACAGTATTTGTAATGCCTCTTATTATATAACATCCAAATTTTAGTAAGGATGCTAAAACAGCCGTGCATTTCTTTCTCATACAAATGGATGGATATGACTAATGCCAGCCATGGAAGAGCAAATTAAGTTAAACCTTCCTGACAGTTTCTGCTGACAGACTAGAACTAATAGAAATAGTACCAAAAGCTGCTAGACCACGAAGCTTGGTTTACCTAAGTGAGTAAAAAGCACACGTAAAAAAAATATAATAAAGGACTGGAAGTCAACACAAGTATCTTCAGCCTAACATTAGTGCAGTTTTGGAAGGGAACAGACAAGTAAAGCTAAAGTGTAATGATCTAGAATCAGCATCTAAGAATTATAATCTCTAGACTGCAGAAATAAGTACAGGCATTTCACAAACTTGTGTAGGACCTGTTTTCACATGTTCTATTGAGAGCACAAGGGCAACCACAGGAAGTAGTTGACAATAATGAAGGAAACAGAATGTAGGCATGGAAAGTAAACAAAAACTCAGGGGTTAATGTTATAAAATTTACAGTTTTGATGCAACACAGTAAGATTTGATCATATTAGAAAAAAATGTATTATCTTCAAAGGAAAAAGAAGATTGTTTATTGTCTGACCTAAAACTTAAAATGATTTGATCCAGCAAACAGGTCAGTGAGATGTGGCAGAGATGGATGTTAATGTTACCTAGGAACAGTAATTACATGGCCCACATTTTAAGGAAGTCTACTGTTCATAATTTAAAATGAACATACTGTTACTCCAATGACATCATCTAGAATCCCAAGAAATGAAAGGGTAGGCCTTCAATGACTTAAATGATACTGCAAATAATGTTTTCTGTAATATGTTCTTCCTTTTTCTCAGAGAAATGAAATACCTTATTTTATATATCAGTCCAGGTAAGTGTTAGAACAGAGCTTTACTTCTTAACTTTATATTTAATCTAAGAAGCTTAGCACAGAATGGACAATAGAATGAATACAATGCATTTGGGGTGTGGCCCTAAGATTATATTTTTTAATCATTATTGGTTTCACCTCTCATTTTGTTTAAGTAGTTGAATGAGATCAGTCATCCAAAGCAGCCCAGTAATAACTTTGCTGAACAGAAAATTAATTGATAAATTCTGATCAGTGTAAATAAATAAGCAAGTGCATCTTTATGCAAATATATTGTTTGAAGTGTTATAGCCCATCTATGGGTGGTACTAGATCTTATTCTTAATTTTAAGTTAAAGAAGCTCTTATATCAAAGTTTTGGTTTATGTAAATGTTTTCATTTCTTTACTTTAACTGCTCTTGTAGCTTCAGCATCGATTAACTGACTAAAGAACTAATGAAACTCATAGAAGTGATAATTCGGACTATAACCAGTATGTTTTTACACATTGTAATAGTAAGTCTAGGACATACATACCTTCTTGTAAGATCCAAAATATTTCACTTTTTATTTACTCAGTATTACTGTTCTAATGTGGTAATCTTAAGCTTGCTTTAATTTTTGATAATTAGAAGTTGACTTGCAATTAAAATGGCCACTGATCTTTATCGTTATTGCTACTTGAAATACAATAGGAAATAATGTTGCTAGTCAGGACTTAGTGCTAAAGCAGATGACATGAATCCATGTTAGACTTTTATGTACAAATTCCAGGTTGCTGGGGTAGGGGTGGAGGTACTCTAGTTGATTTTGTTGTATTTCTTGCAATGTCTGTTACAACTTTTTAAATGCTAATGCGTATTTAGGTTTCATCAAGAAAGGGACAATAAGCCAATTGATTATTACTTTTACCATTCTGTGAAAACAATTAATCTTTAACATGAAAATCTATGGAAGGTACAATACATATTTCTCACTGACTGTTAATAAAATGAAAAATTCCAATAAACCTGCAAAAGTTGTAATCATAGAAAGGAAAAAAAAGAAGATATTTCTTGAAGAACATTGTGCTATAGGAGGAGACCTTTTGATTTGGATGACTAAGTTCAGAAAAAAACTACTCTGTCTTACCTCTGTAATCCATATAAAAACAGAGGTGCTCAACATAAATTTTAGCAGTAAAGTATTTTTAAGTAAATGAATGAATATCTCTATTTAAAGGACTTTACTCTCCAGCATTGTTGACCCTTTTCCTATACTTATGGTTTCCTCCCTGTAGTGTCATCTAGATATTGTTTTGTGTACTGAATGTCTTGCCCACCTGTTTTCATTTCCAACTGTTTCTCCAGCACATATCATGAAGGTGCCAGGCTGCCAGCATCTGTTCCCTTATTCAAACCTCACATTGTTTCCCAAATAAATTTTTGTCTGTCTGCATGACGTACACTGGACATCAGAGATTCTATAGACTTTAAAAATAGTTGCATCACAGTGCTGCCCTGCGAATGGCTATAAACACCTAAGGAGAAGTTATTTTTCCAAACAGTTAATTGTTGAAAAATGTATTTTTTGAGTAACTGTGACAAATTATACTACTGTGTTACATAAAAATGGTAAATAACCTCATTTTTGGCTAATGAAATATTGCTTAATGCGCTTAACATTAAGCCTAGTAAAAAACAAACAGGCATGTTTTTTTTTGCCTTGCATTACTCTTTGAAATGACAAGTTTAATTCAATCATGATACAATGGTATGGATTTTTTTCATATCTGGCAAGTGAGTGGAGCAGGGAAAGTATGCAATTCTTTTAACAATAGTGGCATACAGTTATATGGAAATGAGAAAATTATATGAAAGTACACCTTCCAGTTGCAAACACCTCACACTAAAAGAAAATAGTAAGGGGATATGCGTGTAGCACAAGTTAACTTTGTAGAACCAATGCGTAAGGCTGCAGACCGTACATAGATGGGCGCAATACTCATGACTGTACTATGCATAGCACAGAGATAAAAATACTACTCTGTTATATTCAAGGATTGTAATTAGAATATTATTAATTACTTGGGTAGAACAACAAAAGTAGGAAAATGTAATGAAAGAAGATGTGTGACTCGATAGAACAAGAAAAAATATCATAATAACACAATTTCTGAAGAGAAGTTTGTCCCTATCTTTTAGCAGTTGAGCAGGAAAGTGCTGCATTGTAAGGGTATGAGTGACATGAATGGAGTCATAAAAATAAATACGTTTGAAAACATACATTTCATTTCTATGTGTGCACATTTATTATTGAGAATACACATTTTAAGCCAGTAGAGGGATAAAGGCCTGACTATAGCCCAAATTACCCAGGTTTGTTCAGTGGCTTGGGTGTCTGAGGTGCTGGCAGGGAAGGATGGGTGACCCATCCTGTGGTGCATATGGGTGGGGCATTTATCCAGGGCACATGATGTAGCTTGGGTTCCTGGCGAAGACTGGGGAAACTACCATGATGTGCTGCCAAGAGTAGATAGGGCATCCTGTTAATGGCAGTCCCTTGTGGAAGTGAGGAGTGGATCAGCACTGTCTCTCACTGCACAGCCCATACTCAGAGTATTGATGGCAATACATAGCTGAGGAGATTAACTAGGAAAAAAAATCACATGCCAGCAGTGTGATGTTGGAATCTACTCACTGGCCCCAACTCTAACATGGAGAAGGGTTTAGGGCAGTTAAGGAGGGTTAGACAGATCCAGCAAAAGAGGAGAGGCACCAGGGTCAGCTGATGATCATCTGTATGTAGAGAAAAGTAGTAAAAAATGAATATACATCTCCTTACTGTGGTATTGCCAAATATCTTTTAGAAGTAGCAGTTGTCAATTGCACTTTGTTGTTCAAGACTTCTCCAGCAGATGATAACTTTGACAACTAAAGAATAGTATGGAATTTGGGGATTCCCTCAATAGTAGCAGGACTACAAATTGTCAGCTTTAAAAAATGCAATTTATTGGATTACATTTGTTGATATATTAAAAATACAATGAAGAATCAAGCACCAACTGACTTACCACTGAAGTAAGGGCAAGAAAGACTGAAAAGGAAATCTGTTGGTTCCAGACGCTGTGTATGATGTCTGTGACTCACATTACTGCCTTTCTATCCAAATGAAAATTAAAACCATCATATCTGTCATGAGTTTTATAAAAGAGACTTGAACTGGATTATGGGAACCAGAAAAAGAAGCTCTAAAATAAGATCAATTTAGTTTGGCAGTCCTAATGATGGCCATTTTGTTATAAAAATATAATAAGTTGCAGTAAAATTATGCTGATGCATTAAAATAATACAGAATAACAAGATACAATAAAAACATATTTTTAGTTCCAAGCTAAAAGTTTTAATGCAGGTTAAAAAAGTGCCTGTCATCATACATGCCCTATCCTGGCTATACAGATTTTACCTGAAATTTACTACATGATAATTTACCCTCTAAGTTTTATGTTATTTTAGCTGTAATCTTTAATGTTATTGTCAGTTTAAAGGATGACAGTTTAGTTATAAACTGTCCTTGTATGATAAACTCAATCCACAAAGTTAATTGGTTTTGTGATGTTCATTAACTTGGTCAACATGTGGAGGCTCATTAATCTGAAAAATATGCTCATTCTGACCAAAAAATGCCATTCAGATCACATCATCACTTCAATTAATTTAAGTGATAAAACATACAGACATAATATAGGATCTAGACTTTCCATTTAAAAATCAGTATGTTAATAAAAACAGAAAGTTAAATAATGTCTTTTCATAGAGCCACAATAAAACAGAGTATTTTAATAAGCCCTTCATAGATTGTGTTTCTAAAAGTCTCAGTCTGCCTTTCGGCTTTTCCCGGTTAGGGGTCGCCACAGCAGAACTCCGGTCCGCTAATGATTGGCAGTAGATTTTTATGTGCTGGCTTGCCGGGCCTAACACACAACCTTCAATGAAGGAACGCCCATTCACACGTCAACACACAGAAGATGCTCTAACTGAGAATCGAACATGCAATGTCTAACTGTGAGGCGACAAAGCTACCGCAGCACCACCACCACAGTAAGATGATGTTTCTAAAAGTACCTTTTGCAATTATGTTTACAACAGTAGGACTTTTACAGAATAAATGGGCATTATTTTTACAACAGTAAGACTTCTACAGAATAAATGGGCCAAATTTAAAACATTAATTAAAAGAAACAAATTCATAACTGAAAAATAAGATCAAAGAAACAATTGAAAGATAACCTGAAAATACACAAGAGGTTTATGGCACTTTGCTGGAGGTACATTTTATATAGATATATATATATATATATATATATATATATATACGCATAAATTGGAAGAAGCTGCATAAATTATGTTCTATTAATTATCAGGATATGAGAAATGTAATTCAGGGAAATATGCCTATCTTGCAGTCATGTGACATTTCCATTTTAAGTAAGTTCCTGATACTGGGGTCTGCCTTCTGAAGAATTTTCAGGAGCTGGACTTTCATGCATTTTCTTTATCTAACTGTTCTAGGTAGCAAATAGCAAATAACTTCCCATTTTACTTGTCTGGCATCATCAAAAGCCATACAAGGAACACAGAAGGCAGTTGAAGTGATCTCGCTGAAGCAAGTTGTTTCCATATTGCCAACTAGTCTCATTATCTGGAAAAAACCCTTTCTACCTATGGTCCACTGAAACAAATAGAGTTCTGAACCCCAAATCTGCTCCCCTCATGCAAGACAGAAAATTAATTTCTATGGGCACCAAAAATGGCCAGGCCTTCCAGAGTTTACATTCTCGAAACTATTCAGGTGTGAGTGTCGTTCACTGATGGGCCCTGCACTCTACTTGTGACTGGGCACCTGTAATTGCCTATCTCTACTATTCAGCTTTTGGTATCCATGACCTCTCACCTTCGTGCCTTGTTAATGAAAGGTATAGGTTTCTGCCCCTATGTCAGTCTATTAGTTGTCCCTGGCTATGCCCTTTTCTTGCAGGGCATTGGTCCCACAGATCCTCTATTACCCCACACATACAAACCACACTTAATTTCTACTGCAAATACATTTGAGATGTGGTGTGATGTGCACCATAACTGTGCTAATGAGATAAATAATGAAACAGTTTAGGAGATGCGTGGCACCTTAAATGAGCAGAGTAGCTAGTTCTGGTTGCAATGTTGGGCCCCCTTTGCTATGCTATCCCTAAAGTGGGTGCTCCTTCTCACCTCTCGCACCCTGTCTGTTTACATACTCAGTGGTAAATATTCAGGTTCATTCCCCCAAATGTGTGAAATGGTACTGGGAATGCAGGATTTGGGATACAGGATGGATATTATACAGAGTTTTTAATGTAATTAATATGTATACGAGCTTGCTGGTTATTTACACAGTGTTCAATAGTGGTAATCCAAGCTTTACTGTTAAAAGAGAAAAAGGAGATCCCCTATAAATAACAGTGATAAATGTACATAACCCAACATGTTGTGAAGCAATTTCCTTTCATCCATGCACTCACTAATTCATTTATTCTTTTCAAAACTTTATCCAGTTCAAGATTACAGGATGCTGGACTCTGTGTCAGCAGATGAAACTTACAAGGCAGGGAACAGACCTGCAAAGGATGAAGGGTTGCCAGCCCACTATCATGCACATGCACAAACACACCCATACATGTGACAATGTTGAGGTGGAATTAAACAAAACCTTTTATATGAAAGTCAGTGCTACTGAAAAACTGAAGACTTGTGACTTATGTAGGAAGGCATTTACTGTGCTATAGTACAGACTTTTTTTTGTGTGTTCCTTATCTGAATTAATGTGTCATTGTTTCTCTGAAGAAGACCCAGTATAAAACCTAATTTAGACTCATTTTAGGTACTGGCCTTTTTTAGCATATATGTATCACTGAACTCAAATAGGCCGAGGGGTAAATTAACAGTATTGTTCTCTGATGACAAGTGCAAATATGTTTCTTTCTATTTCACCAAGTCTGGTAGTGTAGAAGATTTGGAAAGATACACAGAGAAGGTACTTGTCATAAATAATGACACCCATTTTCCTGAGCTTTGTCCAGGCAAGTCCTTTTGTTCATACTATATAGTGGTTTAGGTGGCATCATTACTAGGTATGGATACGACTACTAATAAACAATGTTCAACACTTTTACTAAGAAACATAGTCAAGGTAAACTGCATAACATTTGCCCAGATTTGCAGGTGTGTGTGTGTGTGTGTGTGTGTGTGTGTGTGTGTGTGTGTGTGTGTGTGTGTGTGTGTGTGTGTGTGTGTGTTTGTATATGTGTCTCTTTCTGTGACTGTGTCTGTGTGTATTCCTGCACACATATACACACTGATTGTGTGTTCCTCTTCATTTTGTGGTATACGTGTTTCCATTGTGTTATGTTTATTCTTTAAACAGTGTGTTTGATCTAACTGCATTAGTTATTGTTTTACTTGTTTAAAATATGCATATTCTTTCATAAATTCTTTATCAAAATGTTACTATTTATTGAAGGCAGCACAAAGCTGTCATGAAGCAGAAAATATTTTTCTAAGCTACATGATTTTTCTGAAAAGCAGAACACTAAAATGTAATCTGAGAAAGGTCCCCCAAGGCAGTTGTAACAGTGGCAGTCTTGGGCCTGCAGTTTTGTATTGTATATAGTTATTTAAAAGGATTTCTTACAAAATTAATTTTCCTGCTCATTTGAATGTGCAGCACTGGATACCTGTACTAAAACCTTCCTAGCGTATTCCTCAAAAACAAACATATTGTGTGTTTGTTTAGGCTGTACAGTTATGTATTTTGTTAAAATGGTACATTTCTGAAATATAAGGAGAATGCACAGTCTGAGAAGTACAAGGAATAAAAATGTCAGTAGAGGTTTACCACACTACATGTATAGTTAACATACTCTCACTAGATGGAAGGTCAGTGTGCTCGTGATTTGCTGTTACGAAACAGGTTTATCAAGCCAGCCAACTGACAAATAAGTTGGATTTCCATCTGCAGCACTAGTAACCCTAGTTCAGGTTCACACTCACAGGCTTGAGGGTCATCCAGCACTTCAGGCAGAGTTCACTCAGTGCTGGTTCTTGTTCTGGTGGCTGGGAGCAGGTTTAACAGGAACAAGTGCAACAAGGAACCCTGTTAGAGAAGGTTCTCCCATATAGCTGCTATGTGGGACATATTTGTGACAAATGATGAAATCAGTGTGATTGCTGAGGTGTCTCTTACTTAAAACTGTACAGTTTATCACTTTCATCTGAGGCACCTAAGTAAGAAGACATTTTGCTTTCCTGCTGCCTTTCACATCCCATTCAGTCTCATCTTTACAGTATCAGCGTCAGTGTATCTCAGTGTCCTTCAGTTCTCAGCTACTGAATGTAATAAACCTGGCAAACAGTAAGGGACCAGTGCAATGAAAACAGGGTCTGCAGATACTTAGTGAGCACAGAATCCAGTCACTGAATCTGAAGGTTCTTTGTGTGTGTGTGTGTGTGTGTGTGTGTGTGTGTGTGTGTGTGTGTGTGTGTGTGTGTGTGTGTGTGTGTGTGTGTGTGTGTTTTAGAGGAGGTCGGATAAAATAATCCAGGTATGTAAGCATTTCTCAGCAGTACTTATAATTCAGCATGGCATTTACAAAAGTGGCATGTTGTTTGTTTCTGCCTAACAGGGAAACCTACACCCATTCCTTCTGTCCTGTGTGCTTTAAAGGATGTGTGTTTTATTGCCTGCAATTTTCCTGATAGACAGCCAGCTGTCCCTAAAAAGGGAGAATGTATAACGTTCCTCAGTCTTTTACATTTTTAAACACTATTCCCAAACCTGACCCAGCAACTATAGCCTTTATTGACTCCTGTGCTGCTAAGCACTTAGTTAATTCCAGTCCTACTCTTTGCAGTAAGGATGGGGAAATTGTTAATAGGTATGGAAAAAGTATATACTTCGGCAACTTTGAATTTCAGAATTTTAAATTGTCAGGTTTATATGTTAAAGTTTATACTGACATATTGTGAAGATGATGCTAAAAAAGAGATTTTAAATTCTCCCATGGATAATGATTTAGTTTTTGGCCCCTGTGCTGCGGAGGTGATCAAAAAGTGTAATTAAAGGGGCAAACTCATTCAGAGAATCTTTAAGATTTTTTGTCCCTCCTTTTCCAAATTGTCCTAGAGATTTTCTTTCTACTCATCCAATTTCAGCAAAAAACAGAATAAACAGTCTCAACAGAATTCAGATAAACAGATGTTCAATAAGATGTGGCAAGGATGTTCCAAAAAGAAGTCTCAAACCTTCCCTCCCAAAACCAAGGACACTAATAAGTCTTTATGACAGATTCTGATGAAGTCCTGGTTATAATCGGATGAAAGCACTTAATCTGTTGTGGTCCTGAATAAAGAAAATATTTTTTTTGTTTATTGAAAGTTCAGTTTCTTTGTTTCAATTGGCGTGGATATTCCAAGGAATGATAGAACCAGTTCCTCCATCCCAGGTGGGGAAGGATTTTTATTCAAAAATGCCCCATTCGCAAAGAAAGAAAATACTTGGAGATCAGTTCTGGATCATTCTCTCCTTAATCTGTTTGTAATAGTGCCCAAATTCAGAATTATGTTACTTTTCAACCTGCTGCCTTTTCTTCCTCTTTCAAGTTTCCTCGTAATACTAGACATAAAAGATGCATTTCATCACATACCTAACATCTTGACTTCATATGTTTCTTAAGGTTTTGTATGTCTGCATTCTCTGCCTCACCCTTTGACTATCCACTGTACCAAGAGTGTTCACAAAGTGTCTATCTCCAGTTATAGCTCATTGCAGGCTACAGGGTATCCATGTTTCTCCATATTTAGATGACTTGCTTACATTTGCAGTCTTTCTCAAAATGTCAGGAAGCTCTCACTTGGGTGAGAAATCGCTTGTACAAGCTTGGATTCCAAGAGAAGACTCAAAAGTCTTTCTTGACTCCCTCACACAGGATTGTGTTACTGGAATGTCAACTGAACATCTCAATTCAAAGACCGTTCTTCCACAGGGAAAAAAAATAGATCTTTATTTAGATCTATTTCTAAAGTTTTCCACTCAGACTTCAGTCACTGTGAGTGACTAACTCAGGATTTTGGGTCTCATGGCATCTATGATTCTCATGATACCCCTGGCAAGACTCCACATGAGAAAGATATGATGGTATCTTAAATTTCTTTGGTCCAGCATCTACACCCTTTATCTTTTCATATCCCAGTACTGGGGTTTGTCAAAGAAAAATCACTTGGTGGAGACAACAGATATCCTTAAATCAAGGTCTTTCCTTTTCCCTTTCTGCTAATTTCCATGGTACTTCTGAAGATTCAAAAGGAATCCCCAAAGATCATTGTGATGACTCCCTTCTGGTCCAGGCCACTATTGTTCTACCTTCTTTTGGAAATGGTCCGGGGCAATTATCACAAGTTTCCTCACAAAATGGACCTACTTACACAAGAACAGGGCTGTCTGATATCCCCTGACGTCAATCAAATGACTGCCTTGTTGATAAGGTCTTAATTCATTTTGGGCACCTGTTTTCTAAGGACATGCAGCAGGTACTAACACAGGCAAGAAAGCCTGCTACATGAAAATCATATATTATCAAATGGAAAACGTGCTCTAAGTGATGCCAGCAATATACCCAACACCCATTCAAGGCTAGATGTTCTCTGATTGTACAATATTTGTGAGAGTTAATATCTTATGGCCTTTCATAGATCTCTGTCAAGGTTCATTTATCAGCCATTTCATCATGTCTGCCCATGGATCCTCCTCTTTCAAGGCAGTTGCATGTCAAAATGTTCTTGAAAGGGGTTTTGCACGAAAGGCCCCCAGGTAAACTGGTGACCTGTACTTGGGATTTTAAATTTGTATTAGAGAAACATTTGAACTTGTTAATCTGGCTGAATTGAGGTTTTTAACATGCAAAACAGTTTTATTGATTGCTCTGACCTCTGCAAGAAGGGTGTCTGAGTTGCAACCTCTTATGGTGAGTCAACCCTACCTCATTTTCCACAGTGACAGGGTTTCTTTGAGAACTAATCCTTCTTTTATGCCTAAAGTGGTATCCCAGTTTACTTTGTCAGACTATCCATCTCCCTGTTTTCTTTCCTGAAATTAAAATGGGAGAGAAAGGATAATCCATACCTTAGAGTTCCACAAACAACTCAGGTACTATCTTGACAGAACTAAATATTTCAGATCATTGGATCAGTTGTTAATTTCTTGTGAAGGTAAGGAGAAGGGAGAACCAGTGTCAAAACAGACTATTTCCAGATGGTTTTCTAAGGCTATTGCCTTTGGTTATACTCGCCATGACAGACCTATTCCAGGCAGGGTCAAGGCCCACTCTATAAGGACCTTGGCTTTTTGTATGGCTTTTTCTAAAGGGTTGGGTTCTAGAAGTATTCTAGAAGCTGCTACTCGGTCCTCTGTACATACTTTTACAAATCACTATAAGGTGGATTCCTTCACTAGGTCTGGAACATGCTTTGCTAGGACCATTCTCCAGGGACTCCAGAACCCTTCTCCTTCTACCTCCCAGATATAGTTAACTGTGGTAATCCATCCATATAGCTAAAGCTACTAGAGCAGTGATCAGTATGAAGAACATAGTAGAGTTGTGTAAGTTGAACTTCCCATAACAGTAGATGTTTGAATGTTCACTGCTGCAGTAATTACTCCCTCCTCATCCCCCTTGTTTTTTGGTGTGCTTTTTATGCCAGGGTGTGGACATTTATTTTTTGTTATTCCTAACTTTGTCCTTTCAAGGCTCAATCTCCCTTTCTTTACTGACAGGAAAGCTCTAAATGGCTTTGCATCCTTTACACTCAAACAATTGTTTTAATTATCTCAGCTTGAGCTGCCTGACAGATTTTGCATGTGGAAGGTGCCCTGAAGCTTTGGAAGCTAAGGCTACTGCAGCAGTGATCAATATGGAGATATTTTATATGATAACGTTATGCAATGGTATCATAATGTGACAGATATATAATTAATTTGCAAATTAAACTGTTTGGGATTGTGTAAATTAATTTCTGTATGTATTATTTTTTTCATTCACAGTTGTCATCTCTGTAGCAGGTTCAAAAACTAAGCCCTTGTATCTTACAGTAGAGGCACAACTGAGTCTACTCTTACTGAATATACCTTCATATGTCAAAAGAGGTTTTCCATTTTATTAGTAAACTTAGTAGCGTTATACAAGGTGAGAATGATTTATTGGTACTGTTGGATGTAATAATGTCCCTCTGTAGTATGATTCAGCAGGAAGAAGGTATCATATAGGCGAATGATTTTTGAAAAGCCTGACATGGTTTAATGAAGGAATTTTGTATTAAATACTGTGTATGTTATTAATATTCAAATTCATTTTTGTACAGTTTCAATATCATTAGTTTTAACAGACTTCAGGTATATAAATAGGGGGGTTCAGTTCCCCCAGTTTTAATAATTTGTGCATGGCTAACTGGGAGCGGAATTTCAGCATTTCATTTGCTAACTGGGAGCAGAATTTCAGCATTTCATTTACTAACTCCAGTTAGGCATGTTGCATTTTGGCATTTTTATTTCTTTATGGATGACCTTTTTTGGTGCGCAGCGGTAAGAGTGATATATTAATGAAGTCTGCACCTTACATCAATGAGACTATAGTTTGGTTATGTTTTAAAGTTCATTTTTCATATTCAATCATTCAGTTTTTAGACAAAGTCAATTTCAAGACTTCTGATCCTGGAAATGTTGGTACAAATTTATAAAGAAAATGTTGTTATAGAAATGCATTTTTACATTATGCAGGCAAACAGCCAAAGGATCTTAAATTTAATTATGTTAAAAGTCAGGCAGCTAGGAATTCCTGAATCTACAAAAACTGACAGTGAATATATGACATTAGTAAAGGAGTTGTAAGAACTGTTTGTACAGAGAGATACCCAAAGAATGTGGTAGTACAAGTTATTTGTTTTTTGTTGCAGTACAGGAGTATTAAATATCCTCCTGTCCCCCTTTGTTGATTGTGATTTGGGATGTATCCACAGGTGGTCAAGGTGAAATTCCATGACTTTCAATAGCCCAGAGAACAAGATTCCATGGAACACAACACTGATCACTGATTTCCATGGAACATCACTGCCTGTGCAATCTAAGTCTGTGCTTAAAGCGATTCCTTTCTTTTGTGAGATTTTTCTCTTCTTCAAGTTGTTATGACTATGGAATTGGTACATATAAGTTTGTGGGTATTGGAAGATTGACCTCTCATTGGGGGTGGGGGGTGCAGGGGAGCTTGCCAGCCTACAAAAATACTTACACTTTACTTTTCCATCTTCCCGTGTTTAGAACATTAATTTTTGTAGTTTCTGATGTTCAGGGTTTTTATGTTTGATGTTTTAATAGTATAACCAATGATGTAGTAAATGTAAAGCAGCAGGTAAATAACCTGTTTTTAGCTACAAATGTCATGATTTGCTGAATTTAATAAAGACAGATTGTCATATTATTTCATTAACGAAACTGCATGATAATGCTATTATATGTTCGGTAGGTTTGTAAATATTTTATGCAATATTATATTTGTTTATAAGTATCCCAACAAAGGTAAAACACATGGCAGTCAAGACAGTTAAATTTGTCTTACTGATTATGTTATTTAAGTTGTTTCTTGTACCAGATGTTTTCTGTTTTATATTTGAAGTGCAAGTAGGAAATTGAAGCAATGAATTTCTGGCCACCTCCATTCAATTAAAAGCAAAGAGGGGTATAGTGCTCTGCATAGGCACTCCCTTAGTTGCAGTAATTTTAAGATATTTACTATATTTATTCAAAATATAGTCACACCATGTCATAGACGAGTGATATACAGTTGAGTTTTAATAGAAAAGAATTTCAGAAGCAAATATTGTTAGCTGTTAATGTCCTACCTGTCCTCAAAGAGATGATTACTGATAAGCCTGATCTAAAGGCTGGGAGACCAAAATGATTTTAGGCATTACTATATTATTATAAACTCATGGGATGTTTTTTTTTAAAATTGCTCATAGTATTTCTAAGCTTCATTACTGAGCTTAGTGCAGGTGGATATTTAAACAGTTTTATTGTTTTAATGTTTGATAAAGACCTGATTCTGTTTAGTGGCCAAGACCACTAACATTTGGTATTAACTCATTAACACCTATGTGGTGTGGAATGTCTCACCTCTAGCAGCATATGCACATCTTGCATTTTCTGAAAACTAAACTTAAAAAGCATATGATAAACAAAAGTAAATATTTTGTAAACAAAAAAAATATTCAAACTGCACAAATATCAATGTTATCAGTAAGAATTCATTGCACTGATAATAGTTGGTGCATTCATAATCCTTTCCATAAACACTATAATATGTTATAATGCATTCAACCCCCAAATTATACTTTTCTAAACTTAAAAAACGGTCATATCTTGAAAACTATACAACCTTGACATATATTATAAGAACATTTTTGTTAACAAGGCATACACTTTCACATGACAACAAGAAATTCCTGTATAAGTACAAGTTTACTGAGATATTTACAGAAATATGAAAAACAAATGTTTATTTGTATAATTAGCAGTACAAATAATACTGGGTATCTCTCAAGATGTGCAACTGACACTACATATATCGAAGACAGTTTTCTTCACCATCATCTAAGGTTTCATCTAATGTCATGCAATAGTTTATAAGTCACTTGGTTTTTGAAGTAATAGTTTATAAGTCACTTGGTTTTTGAAGTAATAGTTTATAAGTCACTTGGTTTTTGAAGTAATACTTTATGTCACTTGGTTTTTGAAGTGATAGTTTATAAGTCACTTGGTTTTTGAAGTAATAGTTTATAAGTCACTTGGTTTTTGAAGTAATACTTTATAAGTCACTTGGTTTTTGAAGTAATACTTTATAAGTCACTTGGTTTTTGAAGTAATAGTTTATAAGTCACTTGGTTTTTGAAGTAATACTTTATAAGTCACTTGGTTTTTGAAGTAATACTTTATAAGTCACTTGGTTTTTGAAGTAATAGTTTATAAGTCACTTGGTTTTTGAAGTAATACTTTATAAGTCACTTGTTTTTTGAAATAATAGTTTATAAGTCACTTGTTTTTTGAAGTATTGAGTTTACATATGGAAATATTGCTTATTTTCATTATTATTAACAACTAGTAAAATGTAGGTCTGTTAGTTATGAAAATATGAATGTATATATTAGAATATGAATAATAAATAGCAAACAAAAATTAATTTCCCCACTGCAGGACATCCTAGCCTAACAGTCTTAGTGTGAATGTATTAATAACTCTTTGCACTTTCTAATACTGGATACTATTAGCTGGTTAGTCATTTAGTTAAAGAAGCCAGACCCTAAAAAGTTCTGGACACCATAAGGCGGTATGGGTGAAAACTGGTAGTATACAAAAAATGTGTTACAGGCTTGAAAGAGATGAACTGAATGGTTGGACTTCCTGTGCTTTGTTGATTTATTATTGATTATACATTTATATATCTGTCTTTGTGTGTAAAATGCATGTATGTCTTTGTGTCTAGAAACATGCATACATCCTTTGCAATAGCTTGCAGATGAACTACAACAGGCAGTTAAGGTTCTTTTCATCTTGTCAAACTTTACCTGACTACTTCCCACATGTTCCATTCCCACTACTGCCTCCTTTAGCCATATGTGTTATTTGCAGCAGTCTGTCAGCCCAACATACAGAAGTAGGGATATGACCTTTTAATAAGCTTCAGGCTGTAGTCTTGGCCTTCATTTCCTTAGTCTCCATTTGCCTTCTGTATGACTTTGAGCAAGTTACTTAATCAAACATTCTCTTGGTCAGTCTTTAAAACAAGCACTTGTGCCTAGTGGGATACCTTTTAACAAATAAATAAAAGGTAGTACAGAGATTTAGTAATGATACTGAAATGACATGCTCCCTTTCTAATGTTCTGTACTTAAAGGATAATTTCACCCCAAAGTAAAATGTAACATAATAATAATAATAATAATAATAATAATAATCTATTGGGCTGTTATGAAATAGTGATGTGTCTGTACCACTCTAAGTATATACCATTATTTGTAACTTGCTACCCCATCTGCTGGCATGACAAGACATACCCTACTGATTGGTGTGTACTTTATAGCCACTCTGACTTCTTCCAGTAATGCATGCATGTCACCATTTTAGGAATAGGCAGGTCACTTTTGTCTTGTCGCTCTCTTGGTTTACATGACAATATTCTGGTTATCTGTTTTTCTTCACTCTATCTCTCGCTCTCTGGAAATTTCAATATATCTTTTTGCTTGACTATCTCTAAGCTTCATTTTATTTTTATTTTTTTCATCTGATTTAAATGTTATGGAAACAAGTGCCTTTTTATAAACCTCTGTTTTGAGATACCATCTAGCATCTGATTACGTTAATTCAGTAAATACCTAGAAGTGATAGCTTAAAGTGAAGACTTTTCACTGTTTCCTAAACAAATTTACCTGTTAGTCCAATTTGTAAATGGAAGAAAGGAAGTAACTATTTTTTTAAAGGTTGCAAATGCCATAAGTGGTCTTCCATCCTCATAACTGCTTAATTTTCAGAGTGGCCTTGTGAGGTAGCAGGTGAAGTGACAGTTACTAAACAAATATTTGGGTGTAGCTGTCATTTAAAGTTCAGAATCTTTATACTGAAGGTGGGGTCAACTAGGGGAAAAAGTGTCAGTACAGTATTTTTGGGGAAACCTAATTCATGTTTTGTAGTACTGTATCCTTAAATGATCCAAAGGAGTGGATGTAGATATAGGAAAAGTGCTAAAGTGAGCTAATTTATATATGTTAGCAGTATGAAATTATCTGTAACTGTAGCATTAATAACACTACTTTTTGAGAAGAAAAAAATCTTCATAAAGTTGCCCTGTAAGTGTTATGAATTATTAGTGGTGATGAAGACTAGTGAATGTTTCAGGATTATTTTATTTTGTTATTGTCAAATAACATCAGCTCTTTACTTAACTACCAATTTGCTTAACAACATAGCTTATGATTTTGCTCTCAGGTATGTACATTTTCAGACATCCTACTGGTACCACAGAGCAGGCCATCTTGTATTTTGAAACTGTAAGTAGAAGTCAAACTGCAAGACTGCATGATGCACAAGTTACAATGTATGACTGCAAAAGGAGTCTTAAAGTATATGATGAAAGTGATGAGTGGGTCAGCAGGCCTACTAAGGAATTCAAACTATCTGGCTGCTAGGGATAACAGTGGAAAAATGCTAAAGGGTTAACTTATCTTTAGGTAATAGTTTTATGGAAGACATCTTATCTATAAACATAAAACTTTAATTAGACAGAACTCAAGGTTCATAGGTGAATACTAGGCTGACTGTCATGAAGGGCCATTTTAAGCCTAGCCAATATCCTAAAGTGAGAAGCAAACCCTATACCTTATGTCTGTAATGTGAATACTTTAACCATTATGACAAACCCACCCCAGATCCTCAGTCAATGATTTAAAATGTAATCATTCCAGTTCTAGGACCTTGAAAGAGTGCTGTATTAAGCAGAGTAGGGAGATGCACTCAAGAGTACAGATGAATGAATCAGCTTGTCAGTTCTGTTGTTCTTCTTTCAGCTTTTCCCGGTTAGGGATTACAACAGTGGAACTCCGGTCCGCTAATGATTGGCAGTAGATTTTTACTAGTGAGGTGCCAGCTTGATGCCCAACCTTCAACAAAGGCATGCCCATTCATGCATGTCTTTCGAATGCCACTCGACCGCGGTGAGTACATGCAGACTCCACACAAAAGGCGCTCCAGCTGAGAATCGAATGGGAGAACCTCTTGCTGTGAGGCAAGTATACAACCAAAAGGCCGTACTCCCTGCCTAGTCCCAGCATGCAGGTGTCATAAGACGCCTATGACACAATAATAAGGATATAATTGTGAAGGGTTTAAGTGGTTATAAAGGCACAATTTGAAGGAAATCCTATCACAGTGATTTACAGAACTGAAAGTGAGGTACTAAAATGTATCAGCCTATAAATTGCCACTGTCATCCCAGTTTGTAGGCCTACACAAGCAGGACAAAGTTTTCTACAACTTATATAGCAAAATATCCATTTCACAACTGACTAGGGCCTGTACTTTTTATGGACTGTTTTTAGGTCGATGGATTTTAAGATTGCTTTATGGACTTCGGCTATCAGTTTAGATGTTAGTTATTGTAAGCCAGATGTCTCTGTTCTGCTGCTTAAGTAGCTTTTGAATGCTTTCTACAAGAAAAGTAAAAAGGGGGCATTCATAATTTGTGGGCAGTATAGAGGTATCAAACTCCTGACATACCTCATGAAAGTTCTGGAAAGGCTGATTGATAAATAGGCAGAGTAGTAGAAAATAAGATGGGCATGAGTAGTTCAGATTCAGATTCAGATCAGGATGCCATTCACGTGACCCCATTTTGCAGTGAGACAGATAGTTGAGAAGAAACCTGCAATCGGGAAAGACTCCAGCTGTTCATTCCTAGATTTGGAGAAAGCATATGACAAGGTTCCAAGAAAGCTGATTTGGGCAGTCCTGTGGTTGTTTAAAGTCTCAGAAACATTGTAGAATTAGTACAACCTATGTACAAAGACCCTGTAACACAAGTACAAACAGTGTCAGACTCAGGTTCCCAGATGGAGTGGGTGTACATCAGGGTTCAGCTCTGATCACACTGCTGATGTCCTTCAAGGATGCATCTGCAGTCCTAACAAATGGGTTGTCCTGCCTCAGGCAGCCCTTCGGTCGGCCGGATTCCAAAGTGTGGGTCTGGCGTCGGCTGATGTCGCATTTCACCCGACGTCATAGCTGCAGTTAACCGGGTATAAAGGCATCAGCCGATGCCATTTTCCTCAGTCTTTCTTGCCGCGTGGCGCCCGAAGCAGAAGCTGTTCGCAAGTGCCGGTCGGTCAGAACCAGAGATTGCTACTACCGAAGACTTCTAAAAAGCTAAGTACCCCGTTGGGGACTCTTTCTTGCCTCAGCCGATGTCAGAAAAAGTGAATAACTGTTTAACTTGTGGGAAACAAATACCTCATAAAGATTTCCACTCTTACTGCCTACCTTGTTTAGGCCCAGACCACGACGTAGCAGCTTGTCTAGCCTGTGCTTCCTTCAACCGATGGACACTTAGACGTCGGTCGGAGTTTGCAGAGGAGTTTTTCGGCTCCACTTTTGCTTACAACATGCCGTCGGAGACTCCGACTTCTCATTTAGCTAAAAAGCGTAAGGAAAAGGACCGACACTCGCGGTCCACAGTTTCGGCCGAAACCGCGGTTAAGCCAACCGTGAGTGTCTCGGTTTCGGCTGAAACCGAGTCCTCGGTTCTTCCTTCGGCTGATAGCATGCCTCCTACAACCGAGGCCTCATCCAGCATGGCTGAATCTGCTACTGATATTCCACCTGCTCTTACAGGTTCTCAGGATTTATCTGATACTATCCCTTTAGATATATCCACTCCTGCACGTGGAGCTGCTAGGCCCCCTGCATCCATGTCAATTAAGGCTTTTACCAGGGCTAAAGCAGCCAAATCAACAAAGACCGTGCCTGCTAAAACCCCCTCTCACAGGCCTAGCACTAGTACTCAAATGCTTAGTCTAGCAGAGGATCTCATTTCTTTGATCAGGGGATCCCAGCCTCACCCTGACAGGGCCTCTCACCCCCCTCCAGAGAAGAGGCCTAGAGCAGAGCCCCTGAGCCAGTTTCTACAGATTACTCCTCTGATGATTCAGAAAATACAAACCCTCCAGAAGGCCCTTATTCTCCATATGAGGACTCTGATGCAGAAGACTCCATTCCTTCTGCCTCTCCTCCTGAGGAATTTTCTTTTGGGGAAACCTTGCATGCTATGAGAGAACAATTTCAGTGGCAGGGCCAGGATTTTTCAGACTCTAGGAAAAGGCTTAGGACCTTTTTACATTTGCCACAGCATAGGCCTTTAGCCATTCCTCCAGTACTTACAGTTGTGGATGATGCATTTAATGATGCTTGTACTGCTCCTGACTCTCTTCCTCCGGCCCCTGCTAAGCCCGACAGATACTACAGGGTTCCGGACACACATTATCATTTGTATAAGGCTCCTATTGCAGATCCTGAAACTATTTCACAGGGCCCCAAAGCTGTAGCAGCTGCCTCTGCCAAAAACCCCCTCCCCTCTGAAAGGGAATCTAGGGCCTTAGAGAGATGGGGTAAAAAAGTTTATACTTCTGCTACTCTTTCGGCTAGGGCCTTAAACTGTCAATTCCACATGATTCAGTATCAGGAATTTATGTTAGATCAGTTAACTAAAAAACTGTCCTCGCCTGAACCTTTAGACCGAAAGTCCCTTCAGGAATTGGTACATAACATTCAGCAGGTCAGTAATCATTCCTTAAAATGCGGCTATGATGCACTGGAGGCTTCCTTTAGATCAGCTATGACTGGTACAGTGATCAGAAGGCATGCATGGTTAAAAGAGCAGTCCTTACCAGGACATGTAAAGTCAAAGCTCCTAGATGCTCCCATGGAAAAACACAGTCTGTTTGGCTCCCCTGCACAGCAAGTGTTGAAGAAGTTGGAAGAGAAAGCAAAATCTGTCCAGACAGTCAAGGAATTCTTACAGGTCCAGCCTCCGAGGTTTAGTAGGAACTGGCCTTCCAAGAATTGGTCCTTTCCAGACACCACCAGAGTACAGAGAGGCAGGAATAGGCGCCCAAGAGGCAGAGGTCAATCCAGAGGTGCCTACAGGGGACGTCAGTGGCAGCCTAACAACCAGAGAAGTACTGCCACAGATCCAGCCACTACCACTTCCACAGGACAATCACAGTGACTTGGCTCTGCAACCGCCTACCAGGGAACAACTAGAAGCACCCTTAGGCGGAAAGCTAGTCTTATTTTCAGTAAACTGGCATTGCATTACAGGAGACAAATGGATTTTACAGACAATAGACAAAGGTTACAGGTTTCACTTCCATACTCTACCAAGGAAGAAAGGAATGCCAAACCTACCTCCAAATCAAAAGACAAACGCTCTAGAACAAATAGACCACTTACGAAGGATGAGAGCTATAGAAAAGGTACCGTCTATGGAACAAGGACAAGGATTTTACTCCAGACTTTTCCTGGTGCCAAGAAAGGAAAACCAATGGAGACCTATTCTCGACCTGTCCGCTCTGAACACATATCTCATTGTTCCAAAATTCAAGATGCTGACCCTACAGCAGCTTCTTCCCATGCTGGGCAAGGAGTCTTGGCTGGTAACTCTAGATCTCAAGGAGGCATACCTGCACGTCCCCATACGACCAAATTGCAGAAGATACCTCAGATTTCTTGCAGGATCAGAGCATTATCAATTCTCAGCATTGCCTTTTGGCTTATCTACTGCGCCCAGAGTATTCACGAAATGCCTGGCATCAGTAATTGCTCATTGCAGGCTTCAGGGAATTCAAATTTACCCATACCTGGACGACTGCCGGTTACAAGCGGACAACAAAAACAAATTAACAGAAGATTTGAGAAAGGTCATTCACCTATTGCAAGCCCTGGGATACACAGTCAACACAAAAAAGTCAAGGCTGATACCATCCCAAAGGATAACCTTCATGGGTGCAGAACTGGACACATCAAACCAAATGGCATTCCTCACAGCAGAAAAGCAGAAGCACCTACCACTCTATTTCATGGCATTAACAACGCAGAACCAGCTTACAGCAAGGAAAGTCCTGCAAGCCCTGGGTTACATGGCATCCTGCATAATATTGATTCCACATGCCAGACTACATATGAGGAAGTTGCAATGGTACCTAAGGAATTTATGGTCTCAGCACAAGCACAGCCTAGAAACCCAAATTCCAATAATTCCATGCCTGAAGCAAGAATTCCGATGGTGGGCTCAGGTGTGTCAATTGAACAAGGGGCTGCCTTTCCACAGCCCTCACCCAAGCCAGACTATCACCACGGATGCCTCAGACCTTGGTTGGGGGGCGCACATGCTGGACAAGTGCATACAAGGCTTATGGACTCAAGACCAGATGAACCTACACATAAATCAAAAAGAGATGCTGGCAGTGAAACTGGCAATTCAGACATTCAGACCGTTTCTTCAACAGGGTAATTTGCTGGTAAGGACAGACAACACCACAGTTATGTGGTATATCAACAAACAGGGAGGCACACATTCATACCCTCTATGCCGGATGGCAATGGACCTCTGGAATGTGGCCCTGAACCTCAACATTCAGCTCCAGGCAATATTTGTGCCAGGAAAAGAAAATATACTAGCAGACATCTTAAGCAGAACTACCACGGATGCCCACGAATGGATGCTGCATCCAGACATCTTCAAATCCATTACAAGGAAATGGGGACTACCAGAAATAGACTTATTCGCATCCCCACACAACCACCAATTGAAAAAATTCTGCACAAGGACATACCACCCACTTGCTTGGAAGGTGGACTCCCTATCCTTCAGTTGGGAAAACCTGACAGTATATGCATTCCCACCTCTTCCTTTGATGCACAAGGTGCTACTGAAGATCAAAGAAGATCACCCAAGGATCATCCTGATAGCTCCAGACTGGCCGAGGCAGCACTGGTACGCACTACTGAGGAGTATGTCTCGGGAACACGCATGGCCTCTACCCCTAGTTCCTTTACTGCTAACACAGAACAACTTCAAAATCCTGCATCCAAACTTGAAAACACTGCAGCTAGCTGCTTGGAACATTGCATAAGACAAAATAACCCAGATTTATCTCAAAGGGTTAAAGACATTATCTTGGAGGCTCGCAGACCCTCAACAAGAAAAACTTATTCAGCAAAATGGAAAAGAATATCTCATTTGGAGTGCAGCAAAAGGAGAAAATGTATCGCTGGCAAACATAGCTAACATCCTGGAATACTTAGCAGAGCTTTTCCACAATGGCCTGTCCTACTCCTCCATTAAGATTCATGCATCAGCTATTTCAGCAGAATACAACATGGATCCTCCAGTCTTTTCTCATCCTCTACTCAGACAGTTCCTGAGAGGAATTAAAAATGTAAAGCCACCAAGGAAGCCACCATTGCCTACATGGGACTTGAACTATGTGTTAGAAAAGTTGACACTTCCCCCTTTTGAACCAGCAGCAACAGCAGAATTACAGTACTTATCTTGGAAAACTGCTTTCCTGCTTGCAATCACTTCTGCAAGAAGGGTTTCTGAATTACAGGCATTAATGGCAGTACAGCCCTTCCTTATCTTCCATCAGGATAGAGTGTCCCTGAGAACTAATCCTACTTTTATGCCAAAGGTGGTCTCCAGGGTATCCTTAAACCAAGCAATCCACCTACCTACATTCTTCCCCAACCCACAGAACAGGGGGAAAAGACTACTACATACCTTGGATGTGCAAAGGCAATTGCGCTACTACCTGGACAGAACCAAGAACAATAGGAAAACTGACCAGCTTCTGGTAGCATATGCAACAGGAATGGAAGGAAAAGCAATTTCAAAACAGACAGTCTCAAAATGGATAGGAAATTGCATTAGATTTTGTTACTCTTTTCATGGAAAGACAACTCCAGAAAACATCAGACCTCACTCCACAAGGGTTACAGCCACTACTACAGCTTTTTTACGAGGAGTGGCTACCAAAGACATTTTAGAAGCTGCTACTTGGAGCTCCGTGCATACATTTGCCAAGCATTATAATCTACCTTTATACTCCAGATCCCGAGCAGGTTTTGCCACTGCTGTTTTGCAAGGGATCTTAACTACACCATAATCTTCTTAGTACCTCCTCCCCCAGTTTGGTTATGGTATTCTACCCATTTGTTAGGACTGCAGATGCATCCTTGAAGGACATAGTACAGTTTTGTACCTACCATAAATGTAGATGTCCTAGAGGTATGCATCTGCAGTCAGGATTACCCACCCTTCTTCCCCTCTGTGGTAATCCTAGGGTATTTGCCCATCTTGTAGCTAGCTGGGGGAATCTATTATGGTGTATTTGTTTGTATATATGTATATACATGTTTATTTCTATTTGTGCTATATTGTTTGGAAACATTTGCATTTATCCAAATTTAGCCTTCCTAGAGGGCACCTGGCATCTGGGGCAAGAAACACTGAGGAAAATGGAGTCGGCTGATGCCTTTATACCCGGTTAACTGCAGCTATGACGTCGGGTGAAGTGCGACATCAGCCGAGGCCAGACCCAGACTTTGGAATCTGGCCAACCGAAGGGCTGCCTGAGGCAGGACAACCCATTTGTTAGGACTGCAGATGCATACCTCTCGGACATCTACATTTATGGTAGGTACAAAACTGTACTTTCGTACTGGTGATGGTTTACATTAACAAACAGGTCAGAGGGGACAGATCAATAAATTTGCTGTAAGAAGATGATGATGGTATTAAAGCCAGACTGAGCAAAGGATAGGAGAATGTAATGCAAAACTGAAGGCACATGTGGTGAAACAGAATGCAGATAATATGGGTCGATATGACTTCCATGAAAACACAAGTAATTGAACACCTATCCATAGACCCCAATACAGTGAACAATCCTTTCATCAAACCTATACATCAGTGAAACCTTTCCCAGGGTAAAGAGTTACCTGTCCAACATGCCAAACAATACACACGCCACAGTATATCAGCCCACCAAAGTGGGGGGCTATGTCCCCCATACCCCCCCCAATGTGGAGGGGTGTGCTCCCCCACACCCCCCTACTTAAGTATACCAACTCCAAGATGGTACTACAGTGGGGAAAGGGCAACTTCCAGATGTTGGACAGCTAACTCTTTGCCTTGGGAAAAGCGTTCGCTGATGTGAACATTTGATAAACAGCTGTTCACTGTATTGGGGTCAATGGATACGTGTTCGAGTACTTGTGTTTTTGTGGAAGGGATATAGACGTGAAAGTACAGTTGGGACAGCAAATAGAGGAAGTCAGAAGTTGAAAACTGAGATAAAAGGGAAAACACTGGAACAGTTAACAGCTTCAGGTATATGGGAGGGGTATCTGGGAGGGGTATCTGGGAGGAGTAAATAAGGAGAAGGTAAGTCTGAATGAGGCAGCCAAAGCTAGAATCTGCAGCCAGCTGACATGGAATATCAGAGGTAATGTGTACTGGAAGAGTGTAAAAGAAGCCAAAAAGTAAAATGTATGAAACAGTGGTACAACCAGTATTACTGTATAATACATAAACCTGAGCAGTGAAGGTAGTTGTAGAAGCTAGAAGTGATGGAGATGAAGTGCCTGAGATGGGTCGTAGGATGCACACTGTGAGACAGTAAAAAAAATGGAAAATATGTATGTACCACTTTTCCAGTCACTGCTATTGAATGTTTTCTGTTTAAGTGTACTTGGATTAAAGCCTTTGCTATAATTTACATAGAATTTTATATGGAAAATAGAAAACTATATATTGCTTGTTACTACTATGCATGCCTTAGACTGACAAGACCAAAAACACTCCATCTCTTCTTTTAATGTAGTAAACCATGGCTTGATCAAGCAATACCAGTAAAATCCTGTTTTTTTATTTTTAATAAGATCTATAACATGGAGCTTACATAAAATGTTTTGACAATGGTCTATTTTAATTTTTTGTATGTCAGTATCAGGAGTAAAAAAAAAATGGTGGCACCCAGGAAGGCTGCAGCTCTGTTAGCTCATGATACAAGAACACTTAATCTGTCTTATTTTTCTGGCAAAAAAAAAGAGAAAATAATTTTCCAGTCATTTAAGTGATGTTACAGTAACATACAGTAGAAGGAAACTTCTGGAAATCAACTATTCGATTGTGAAGTCATTCTGGCTGCATTCCCTGCATACTATGAAGCATCTGGGGCCTACAACACTCATAGAACTGCTGGAACTCAGCAGCTTAACTCATTATATCCGAGTGATGCCTCCAGGTGTATCTTAGGTTCATAGGTTCATACGTAGGTACTAGGCTATCTGCCTGAAGGCATTTATAAGCCTAGCTGGAATGCGTTGGCTTTCGCTGCCCCCTTAGATTAGTTCCCTGTGCCTCTGCCCAGCAGAGCCATTGAAGTGAACCCCGGGGTAAACTTTCTGTTTCCCATCCACTCGTCAAGGTTTCTCTTGAAGAGTGTTAGTGAGGAGCTCTGCCTAATGTAGACTGGAATCTAGTTCCAGAGCATGGGAAGTCTCTGGGTCAGGAATCTATCCCTCCAGCACATCCTATTTATTGCTGTGGTGAGGTTTAGATCCCTAGTGCATGTGGCTCAAGGGGATATGGTTTTCTTTAGGTGGAGCATGTCCATTAATTCTGGGTTGGAGATGGCCTTATTTGTCAGGCAGAGATCACCTCTGAGTAGGTGGTATGCAACCGAGTACAGTTGGAGTTTCTTCAGTCGAGCTGCATAGGGCATCTGTCTGAGGCCAGTGATCCTCTTGGTGAGGTACCACTGTGGTCTTTCCAGCTGTTACAGGTGTCTTGTAAGATACATCCCAAATGGGGCATTGTACTCTATGATGGGTCTGATGAGTGATGCGTAGAGGAGCACAATGACCTCTTTTGATCTGAATGCAAGCCCTTTTGTGATTCGGTGGGCCACATAGAAGGATTTTCTAACCACTTTGGCAATGTGATAATCAAAGGAGAGATTACTATCTACTTGGGTCCCCAGATCCCTTATTACGTCTTCCATATTTAGGGGGCTACCACCTATGTGGTAGTTTGTGGGTACTTTGTTTTTTCCAAAGGGGATGACTATGCACTTTTTGGCATTTAGCTTGAGGCCATGGTTTTGACACCAGGTATCTGTCTCAATGAGACCCTTTTGGAGGATGTCTGTGTCAGCCGGAGAGTCAATTATAGCCCCTAGCTGGCAGTTGTCTGTAAACTTGGTCAGCCATAGTCCTCCTGTGCTTGCCTGTACCTCTGAGAAGTATATGTCAAACAGGAGGGGTCCTAGGATTGAGCCCTGGTGAATGCCACTTGTAACCGGTTTAGAGTCAGACCTAGCTCCTGCAACTCTTACCATGTGGGTTCTGTCCGACAGCCAGTTGGCAACCCATCTCATGACATAGGGGTTTATGTTTAGGCTGGTGAGCTTGCCTATAATGCCAGAATAGGGAATGGTGTCGAAGGCCTTTGTGAAGTCTAGGTAGGCTGTGTGGACCACCTTTCCCTCGTCTATAGCCTTAGTTACTGTCTCAAAGAAGTCCACCAGGTTTACAAGGCATAATCTGCCCTTAACAAAGCTGAACTGGGTAGGGTCCAGTGTTTGGAGGTTCCCAGTGTCTCTGTTAATGAGATCCATGATGATGATGCACTCCACAGCCTTGCAGATCAAGCTAGTCAGGCTTATAGGGTGATAGTTCCCAGGGTCTGTTGTGGCTCTACCTTTATGGAGCGGAATAACCGTTGCTGTGCGCCACGCCTAAGAGCACGTAGCCTGTGGAGAGGCTGAGTTTGAACAGTGTGTTTAGGTGAGGGGTTAGTTCATCTTTGAGCTCATGTAGGACACAGCCTAGGATACCATCAGGTCCCATTGATGCTGTGTTTTTGGCTTTGGAGAGGGCTGTTTTAACCTGAGTGTCTGTGATTTCGGGTACTACATTCTTCTGGTATGGTTATGGCCCCTTTTGGGGGTGAAGTTTGCACTGAACCTGTCTGCCAGGATGTTGGTGATATCGGTTGGTTCAGTATATTTTGTGCCATTCTACACTAACTTTGAGCAGATCTGAGAATTGCTACTTAGATTCTTGACATAGCTAAAGAATGCCTTGTGGTTATCTTTGGAGTCCTTGGCAATTTTTCTTTCGAAGCTAGCCTTGGATGATTTTATGAGGGATCGTAGTTTCTTGCTGATACTGATCAGGGATGTCTTCCCTTCTTGGGATTTTACTCTTTTGTGTACTAGTTTCCTCCTTCTGTTGTATAGCTTGTTTATGGCAGGGGTCCACCAGACTGGCTTCCTTTTTTTGGAGTAGTGAGTCTTTGTTTTGCTTGGGATAACCCGATCCATGCATTCTTGTAGGTGCCCGTAGAGTGCATTAGTAAAGGATTTTGCAGCTTGGGCAGTGTTATCCTTTAGCATAGGGCCTTTGAAACTTTCCACCTCAGTCTTAAGTAACGTGAAGTTTGTTTTTGAAAAGTTTTTCATGGTGGTTTCTTTCACCGGGGGTGGGGGTGGAATGTGGATATCCAGAGTGATTAGTTTATGGTCAGATCTAGCCAGTGAGGGGTTTACCTCAGGTGTGGAACACCGGTCGCCTATGTTGGTGATGACCAGTTCCAATATGTTGTCACCTCTGGTGGGGGTGTTGACCAGTTGATCCAGGATGTTTAAGTCTGTAAATTCCAGGAAATGTTGGGCAAGGGAGTTAGTACTTGAATAGTTCTCCCAGTTAATGTTTGGGTAATTGAAACTACCCAATATCAGGGTGTTTGGTAGGACCTTTATGTTTCCCAGTAGTTCCAGAAATGCGGAATGGGGGTCCTGGGACATGGTGGGTGATCTGTAGCAAGCTACAATTTGAATTGCAGTTTTTCCTGTTGTTAATTGCATGTGGATGATCTCTGAAGCATCGTGCTGTGTCACTAACCTGGAGGTCTGGGTATCCTTGATGAATGTGGATATGCCCCCGCCTTTTGTATTTCGGTCCAGGTTTTGTGGCCAAAATGTATGGTATGAGTTGTAGCCTGGTAGTGCTGGGGTGCTGTCTGGAGCCTTAAACCAGGTTTCTGTTACTGCACAGATATCGATTTCCCCCATACTGAGGAGTGCCTTGAGTGCATGCATTTTGAGGTTTAGACTTCTGGCATTGAGTAGCATTACCCTCAGTTTTTTGTTACTTGTGCTATTTACGACAATGGGTTCATCTTTTGAGCCTTGCCTAAAAAAGGCACTATGGGGGTGGCAAGAGCCTTGGCCAGTATTCAAAAGACTAAGGGTGACAGCTGGAAGCCATCTCTAGCAAAGCAGCGTGGCTTGTCAAGCATGTCATCCCAGGCTGACAGACACTGGATCCCCTTTGAAAGACACCAGAAGCTTAGCCAATTGGTGAAATTGATAATTGTTTCCTTATACCATGGTGTCATTCTTGTTGAGGGCAGGATGCTAGTCAGGGGTCAGGGTTATAACAGCCTGGGCTATGTGATCAGAGAGCTCTTCCATGTCCCTTTTCATGTAGTCCAGTGAGGTACGGCTGAGGTCATTCACACCAACATGGACATTGACAGAGTCATATTTTTACTTGTTCTGGAGTGACCTGAGTGCTTGTGTTATGTGGTGGATCCTGGCACCTGACAGGCAGCTAACAGTAACCTTCTCCTTGTTCAGCCTAGTGAGTGGGACATCAGTGTGCCTGACTATAGAGTCACCAAGTGCCGGGCTGAAAAGTGAATGGTTACTAGTGTGTTGGTATCTGCAGTTAACTCCTACTGATGCCTCTAGTCATCAAATATTGCTTGTTCATATTTGCATCAGTTCCAATACCATGCTATGTAGGAGGTTTTAAAAGATTTCATCTTAGAGCTTACATAACAGCAAACTCAACTGCATTAATATTTGACCTCTTTCTATTGCAGGTAAATAGATATTAACTGTTGTTTTTATGAAATTACTGCGGTGGTGGTGCTGCAGTAGCATTGTCGCCTCACAGTAAGATGCTGTCCGGTTCGATTCTCAGCTAGAGCATCTTCTGCATGGAGACATGCGTGAATGGGAGTGCCTACATTGAAGGTTGTGCGTCAGGCCTGGCAAGCCGGTACATAAAAATCAACTGCCAATCATTAGCGGACCGGAGTTCCGCTGTGGCGACTCCTAACCAGGAAAAGCCAAAAGACACAAACAAACTTTATATAAATATAATGTTCACATTTTTCTAAATATCTCAACAACCAAGTAACACAGACAGAACTTCTTAGCCTCATATGAAAGCTCTCGGCTAGATGAATAAAATGCGGCTGACAGTATGTGCGTAATTTGAGAGGTTGCTGAGGTATTGTAAGTTGTTTACAAAATATTACAAACATAATAATTATTATGTTGACTGTGACTTATAAAAATCTGTTTAAGACCTAGAACCTAAATAATACTACTACTATACAAATAGTTTGCGCTGAAGAGTTTTCCACTTATACTGCTTTCATAACCCCTATTGTTCCAGAGATATGAGCATTTGTAGAGTCAATGAGGGACTCTTAGAAAATGTATGCTCATTCAACAACAAGATGGACTTTCTCAGGTTTGAGGTCAACACCACAAACAAGGTGAGAAATTCCTGTGTTTTAATCTTCACAGAGACTTGGTTAAATAACAGGATTAGTGACAGTGCTGTGTGCCTTGATGGTTTCACTTTGTTCAGAGCTGATAGGAACCTAGCTGTGTGTGGAAAAGCTAAGGGAGGTGAGTGCATTTTTGTGAATGATAGCTGGTGCAAAAACTGTAACATTGTTAATGAACATTGCTCTGTAAATGTGGAATTTCTGATACTGAAATGCAGACATTTTTATGTGCCCTGAGAACTGAATGGTGTGTATGTAGCAGCCGTATATATACCACCAAGTGCTAACATCACTGAAGCGCTGAATATACTACATAACACTATATGTGAGCTGCAATGCAAGAATTCTGACTGTGCATTTATGATAGCTGGTGACTTCAACAAAGCAGATCTCAGGGAGGTGCTACCCAGTTATAACCAACTTTGGATTTCCCACAAGGGGAGCAATTACCCTGGGCAAGGCTTACACTAACATTAAAGGGGAATACAGAGCTGTACCACAACCATACCCAGGTGGCTCTGATTACACCTCCATAAAACTAATACCAACTTACAAACCTCTCTTGTTCAGAGATAAGCCCACTGTGAAAAAAATCAGAGTCTGGCATGAAGGAACCATGGAAAGTCTCAGAGGCTGCTTTGATACCACAAACTGGGATGTCGTCATGGAGGCAGCCACAGTGAATAATCTGGTGAATGTAGATGAATGTACTGAGACAACTAAGGCTTATTTATACAAATGCATGGAGGATGTAATGAACATCAAAAATCTTAAAGTAAGAGCCCACTAAAAACCATGGCTAAACAGCAAGGTGTACGAGTTGCTGAGGGCAAGAAACACTGCTTTCAGGGCAAAGGGTAAGAAAGATCTAAGTGTGGCAAGGGCTAATCTAAAAAAGAGTATCAAGGAGGCCTGGAGGGAGTATGGAAAGAGGATACAAGGATGTTTCGAGGATGCAAAAAACCCAAGAATCCTGTGGCGTGGTATTCAACAGCTAACTGACTACAAGAACAAGTCAGCTCAGCGTGATGATGGCACTGCATTTCTGGACAGTTTAAACACATTCTGTGGTAGGTTTGAAGGGAAAAGCAACCTGGAGGCTATAAAGCTTCTCAGGAACCAAAAGGAGGCAGTACTCAACTTCAGTGCTGTGGATATAAGGAACCAACTGGGGAAAGTGAACCCCAGGAAGGCTGCTGGCCCTAATAACATTCTAGGGAAAGTATCAAAAGGTTGTGTAGGCCAACTCAGCATAGTCCTGATGGACATCTTCAATACCTCACTTGTCCAGGAGAAAGTACCAGCATGCTTCAATGTTACCAGCATAGTCCTTGTGCCCAAAAATCCAACCTTACCTGTCTAAATGATTACAGGGCAGTGGCACTTGCATCAAATGTAATGAAATGCTTTGAAAGACTGATTAAAAGGCATTTGACTACAGTACTACCCCATCCTTTTACCCATTGCAGTTTGCCTACCGGGCAAACAGATCAACTGCTGATGCCATTTCAGTGGCACTTCACCTCACATTGGAGCATCTTGAAGAGAAGAACAGCTATGCTAGTCTGTTGTTCATAGATTTCAGTTCAACATTCAGTATGGTAATTCCAATGCAACTTACATAAAAGCTAATCAGCCTTTGCATAAATAAAGAGCTGTGCAACTGGATCCTCGATTTCCTGACTGGAAGACCACAAAGGACCTGTGCTTATAACAACACTTCATGGAGTATTACAGTCAAGAAAAGAGTACCCCAGGATTGTGTGCTGAGTCCTCTACTATTCACAATCCTTACCCATGACTACTCTGTGAAAGCTAGCAACAACCACATCATCAAATTCGCATATGACGTCACAGTGGTGGGACTCATAAGTGGTGATGATGAGAGTGTGTATAGGAATGAGGTCAACTCCCTGACTGAATGGTGCAATAACAACAATTTGGACTTGAACAGAAATAAAACAAAAGAAATCATTATTGACTTTAGAAAAGCTCTGCCATGCACCTGCCCCTCAAGATCAATGGTGAAGAAATGGTGAGAGTCCAAGCTACAAAGTTCCAGGGGGGTACATATATCAGAGGATATTTCTTGGTGTACAAACACAGGCCAGCTAGTTAAAAAAAAAAAAAAGGCCACCAGTGACTGTACTTCCTAAGAAGACTTAGAAAAGCACAGCTCTCTATGAATGCTCTAAATACCTTCTACAGAGGAGCCATCTAGAACATTATCACCAGCAACTGCACTGTATGGTTTGGTAACAGCACAATGGCCGAAAGGAAGGAGCTGCAAAGAATAATAAGAACTGCAGAAAAGATTGTGGGCACTAGTCTTACCTTAATGAGATGTAAAAAGAGATCCCACAAAATACTGAGTGACATTTCTTATCCAGTATATGCTTCACTAAACTTGCATCTGGTAGAAAGTTATGGAGTATCCACAGCAGGACCTCCAGATTCATGAGCAGTTTTTATCCAACTGCAGTAAGACTCATTAATGCAGACGTAAATCTGGATGTATCAAAACTAAAATGGATGGTTACGCTCTGATTCTTTCCTTTTTTCATACAGTAATTTTATTTATTTATTGAATACTAAAATTAAAATATTCTCATTCAAGTGCAATTCCAGTCACTTTCTTATGTGCAGTATCACCCAGTCTCACCTCTGTGTGTAGTGTACTTTTCTTTTCATGTGTTAATCATCTAGTATGTATATAAATAGTGTACAAGCATGTGCATCAGCTACCTGTATGTTTATTTTTGTACTACAGTTATTGTTTATTGTTTATTATACAATGACCCCCCCCCATTAATATTCCAAAAGTGCACGCTAATTGGTCAGGGTGCACATTGTAAATTAAAGACTTGTACTAATGGAAAAAGAGAAAGCATATGACAGGGTGCCTAGAGAGGAGTTGTGGTATTGTATGAGGAAGCCAGGAGTGCCGGAGAAGTATGTAAGAGTGGTACAAGTTATGTATGAGGGTAGTGTGACAGTGGTGAGGTCTGCAGTGGGAGTGACGGATGCATTTAAGGTGGTTGTGGGATTACATCAAGGATCAACTGTGAGCCCTTTCTTATTTGCAATGGTGATGGACAGGTTGACAGATGAGATCACACTGGAGTCCCCGTGGACTATGATGTTTGCAGATGACATTGTGATCTGTAGTGAGAGTAGAGAACAGGTGGAGGAGATCCTGGAGAGGTGGAGATATGTTCTAGAGAGAAGAGGAATGAAGGTCAGCAGGACTAAGGCAGAATATATGTGTGTGAATGAGAGGGAGGATAGAGGAATGGTGAGGATGTAGGGAGTAGAGGTGGTGAAGGTGGATGCGTTTAAATACTTGGGATCAACAGTTCAGAGTAATGGTGAGTGTGGAAGTGAGGTGAAGAAGAGAGTACAGGCAGGATGGAGTGGGTGGAGAAGAGAGTCAGGCGTAATTTGTGACAGACGAGTAACAGTAAGAGTGAAAGGGAAGGTCTACAAGAGAGTAGTGAGACCAGCTATGTTATATGGGTTGGAGACAGTGGCATTGACAAAAAGGCAGGAGTCAGAGCTTGAAGTGGCAGAGTTGAAGATGTTAAGATTTGCACTGGGTGTGACGAGGATGGACAGGATTAGGAATAAGTATATTAGAGGTTCAGCTGAGGTTGAAAGGTTTGGAGACAAAGCCAGAGAGGCAAGATTACATTGGTTTGGATATGTGCTGAGGAGGGATTTAGAGTATATTGGGAAAAAGATGCTAAGGATGAAGCTGCCAGGTAACAGGAAAAGAGGAAAGCCTAAGATAAGGTTTATGGATGTGGTGAGAGGGGACATGCAGGTGGTTGGTGTGACAGAGTAATTTGCAGAGGACAGGAAGAAATGGAAACAGTTGATCTGCTGTGGCGACCCCTAGCGGGAGCAGATGAAAGAAGAAGAAGAAGATACTAATGGAAAAAGGTCTGGCGCCCGGACTTTTTCCATTAGTATAAGTCTTTTTTTTTTTTTTTTTTTGGAAAACAACGGAGAACGTAAGAGCTCCTTTGCTGTTATCTCGCTATGTTAAATGTGTTTATCATAGCGAGATATCTTAAAAAAAGCAACGGAGATCTTCCTTTCTCTGTTGCTTTTTTTAAAGCTGTCTTGCTATGTTAAACTCGCGAAACAGCTTTAAAAAAAGCAACGGAGAAAGGAAAATCTCCTTTGCTTTTTTTTAAAGCTGTCTTGCTGTGTTAAACTCTTTTAACATAGCGAGACAAGTTTTTAAAAGCAACGGAGATCTTTCTTTCTCCGTTGCTTCCACACACACAGTTCTGATGTACTGCGTAACCATATGCATGTGCAGTACATCTGAACTGCCGTAGAATACTAGGACAGCTGCGAAAGGGCAGCTAGGAGGCATTATACAATGCCATTATTTAAGAAAAGTATTTTTTTTCTTAAATAATGTCATTGTATAATAGCAATAACATACTTCTGGGTGTGGGTAATGCTGGATTTACCCACAGTTGTCTTTGTTTGGCCACACGGGCTTTGCCCTCGTGACCAAACCACACCAACCATAGGTAAATCCAGCATTACCTGCACCCAGGTGTGGGTTATTGCTTAAATACCTATCATGTCTTGTATTTTTGTGTTTGTTTTTTCCTGTGAAAGAGCTGATACTTGAAATTTTGTTTAGGTAGCACTTGTTTTTTCCTAAATGACAATAACATTTCTTTTGAATCTTTTTTTTATTCTTTTGTACAATTAGTTTTCCCTTTTTGTGTTATGGGCAATGTGTAGTTATGCAGCATTCTAACAGAAGCTATTTTCACTGTCCCACAAACTGAGGTACCCACTAAGATATTGTCCTGTAATTAACAAGAGGTATGTTAATTTGTTGTATTTTACATAAAGTGGTAAATGTTCCCATAGTAATGTATGGAAAGCAATCTCTTCAGCTAGGTTATCTTTTTGAACAATAGTGAAACTATTGTTATGCTTGGGTATCTCTGATAGTATTATTTATAGTGATGACAACAAATAAATAAATAAATACATACATAAAATTCTAAGAGGAAAAGTAGTTGTAGAAAATATTGCCATTAGGGTGAATCAGGAAAGGTAAAGATAATGAAGAAAGAAAGATGTGTTCCTGTTACGATGCTTAAATGAACGTGTACAGCACACACTTTACCTCTGAGCAGTAAAAATCATGGCAGTGGCCTTAAATAGCAGAGAGTCATAAAAGGAATACTTTCTTGTTTTTAGAACAGAAGGCTTTTATGTATTACATTCCATATAGTTAGCGATAGTGATAGGGGATCTTTGTATAGGCTTAGTTTATTTATTTAATAAGACATGTCTTATTGCTGAGGAAAATCAGTAAATCTAGGAGGAAATTTTCAGGCCAAAGTCATAGCACTTGAGAGGTACGGTGCAGCATTTTTCTTTATTTGTTTTAACAGCCATATGAAGTAAGTCTAGATTTTTATTTATCATTGTCACGGGAGCTGAGTTGTTAGAAAAATACCTCCTTACATGCAGTAGCATCCTAGGTAATATTTGATGTCTCTACTCTTAAGAGTCTAAGTATAAAGCTGTAATTGCAATGTGGATATTACCTTTATTGATGAGTTGAGGCTGCTAAAACCCTTTCCTGTATTACACAGTATTCATAGACTACCCCTTGTAAAATGGGAAAAGGGGGTTGATGAGAATGACAACCATACCAGTGTAAAACAAAGTGCAGCAGAACAGTGCAGTCACTTCTCAGTAATATTCAGTAGTGGCTATCAGATTATTTTTAAATAACTTAAAGTTTGCTTAACAAAAGAAAGATAGACTGCTTAAGTATGTGAGTGAGTTGACTTTTCGGTAGATTGAGCTTTCTGTGGATGGTTTTAGGCAGCATTAGGTGGACTATAAAGGTTAATTCAGCTTAACTCAGAATGTACTAGTTAAAACATTGTTTTCATGTTACGTTAAAGGTTTTAGCTTTATTATTCTCTGACAGGTGACTATATTGTACTGTCAGATTATTTTTGCTGTATTTAATATACAACTTTAGTCATAAATATATGCAATTTAGCACATGGGGATGATTTACTTGCCCTGAAGTGACTAGGAATGAAGATGAAACTGAATAAATTGCTTAAAAATGCTTAAGACAGCCTGGTAAGAGTGACCAAAATGATTAATCTTAGCCTAGTACTGCCACCAGTATAAAATAGTTATGAAAACAGGTGTAAGGCTTGTTTCATGATTTCCTGGAAAAAAAACACTGACTTTTAGGGCCACTTCAGGTTAAGTAGATCAAGCCAAAGTAAGCCTACTTTGTATAACATATTGGCAAATGGAAACAGACTGCAAAGTGTCTTTAAACTTTACTAAAACTGTAGCAGATCACTGGTTCATATGCCGGATGTCTGGAGTGACTGATGCAAAACCTGTTAGCATTGCTGCAAACCTCTGCAGGCTTTGGAAACTGTGTCACTGCAGACATTTTTCTCAAACCCGTAGCTACTATGATGAAAATGATTTAGTTCCTTTCTCCTGACAGAAGCAGTTGCTAGACTGTACTCCTTTGTATTTCAAGCTATTTTAAAATACATATATAATTCTCCTCATTTTCTTTATGCTTATGGCCCCAAGTGACCCAGAGTTGGGACATTTCCAGAATCATTATAAGAAGTAGAGTAATTCCTGTTATTAATCACTTCTGGCATTCCAGCTTCTCACGCCCAGAGTTTGTAAAATGCAGAGATTATTGTTTTCTTTTGTCCAATTTAACTGAATTGTAACTCAGTGGGTGTCACACTGCGAAAGTTTTCTGACTTTAAATTATGCATGCAGATGGTTTTCCTTATAAAGTTTATACTTTCTTTTCAATTAGAGAAAATGTATGAGTTTAGCTTTCTAGCAAATGTATGATCATATTGCCAACACAGATAATTTGGAATGGTATTTAGTATTTTTGTAGTATAACTAAGAATAGCAGTCAGGGATGCCCTCTGTGATGAAAATGGAATATAGTTTAGTAGTGCCCTGACTGTCTGCTGGTGCTTTGGAGGGGCAGGAATACAGTACTGTATACCCACAGTCACAGAGGCAGGAGTACAGTACTGTGTACCCACAGTCACAGAAAAAGGAGTAAAGTACTCTACACACCCAGTCACAGGGGCAGGAGTACAGTACTGTGCACCCACAGTCACAGAGGCAGGTATGCAGTACTGTACACCCACAGTCAGAGGGGCAGGAGTACAGTACTGTACACTCACAGTTATAGGGGCAGGAGTACAGTACTGTGCACCTACAGTCACAGGGGCAGGAATGCAGTACTGTACACGCACAGTCACAAGGGCAGTAGTGCAGTAGTTTACACCCACAGTCACAGGGGCAGGAGCACTGTACTGTGCACCCACAGTCACATGTGTAGGAGTGCAGTACTGTATACCCACAGTCACAGGGGAAGGAGTGTAGTACCATACACCCACTTTCACAGGGGGAAGTGTGCAGTACTGTGCACCCACAGTCACAGGGGCAGGTGTACAGTACTGTACACCCACAGTTGTAGGGGCAGGAATGCAGTACTGTATACCCACAGTCACATGGGCAGGAGTACAGTATTGTACACCTACAGTCACAGGGGCAGGATTGCAGTACTGTACACCCACAGTCCCAGGGGCAGCAGTGCAGTAACTGTACACCCACAGTCACAGGGGAAGGAGTGCAGTACCATACACCCACTTTCACAGGGGGAAGTGTGCAGTACTGTGCACCCACAGTCACAGGGGCAGGTGTACAGTACTGTACACCCACAGTTGTAGGGGCAGGAATGCAGTACTGTATACCCACAGTCACATGGGCAGGAGTACAGTACTGTACACCTACAGTCACAGGGGCAGGATTGCAGTACTGTACACCCACAGTCCCAGGGGCAGAAGTGCAGTAAGTGTACACCCACAGTCACAGGGGCAGGAGTGCAGTACCGTACACCCACTATCACATGGGGAGCTGTGCAGTACTGTGCACCACAGTCACAGGGGCAGGAGTACAGTACTGTACACCTACAGTCACAGGGCATGAGTGCAGTACTGTACACCCACAGTCACAGGACAGGTTTTCAGTACTGTACACCCACAGTCATAGGGGCAGGAATGCAGTACTGTACACACACAATCACATGAACAGGAGTGCAGTACAGTGCACCCACAGTCACAGGGGCAGGAGTGCAGTACTGTATACCAACAGTCCCAAGGGCAGGAGTATAGTACTGTACACCTACAGTCACAGGAGCAGGATTGCTGTACCCTACACCCACAGTAACAAGGGCCAGAGTACAGTACTATTTACCTACAGTCACAGGGGCAGGAGGGCCGTACTCTACACCCACAGTCACAGGAGCAGGAGTACAGTGCTGTATACCCATGGTGACAGGAGCAGGAGTGCAGTACTGCACACACACACAGTCACAGGGGCAGGAGTAAAGTACTGTACACCCTCAGTCACAGGGACAGGACTGCAGTACTGTACACCCACAGTGTCCAGGGCAGGAATGCAGTACTGTACCCCACAGTCACAGGGGCAGGAGTACAGTACTGTACACCCACAGTCACAGGGGCAGGAGTACAGTACTGTACACCCACAGTCACTGGGGCAGGAGTACAGTACTGTAAACCCACAGTCACTAGGGCAGGAGTGCAGTACTGTACACCCACATTCACAGTCACAAGGGGAGGCATACAGTACTGTACACCCACAGTCACAGGGGCAGGAGTAAAGTACTGTACATTCACAGTCACAGGGGCAGGAGTACAGTACCATATACCCACAGTCACACAGAGCTGTGGACACTAAGGACAGGGTAATATATTATGTTTATAGAGCAGAAAGCATAAGGGCTGTGTGCCTTTTGAGCAAACAGTCTTAATGTACCCAGAGCAGAGGGAACTATTATATTTAGAGAATGTTTGCATTGCGGGATGCGCAGCCATGATATTAATACAGCTGCAGTCATTTGGGGTTACTTACTTAAAAGGTGTACAGCTTATTAGGCCCATGGTATGAATAACAAAGGGGGGTCCTTGGGGACACTTAAAATGAGTAGTCTGGATGTTCCACGGGTGACATAAATGCCTTTTGTGTTGGCAATCTTATAGCAGCGCTTTAAAGTGATTCTCATACTCGATGTAAAGTGCTGTCAAAGGACTCCACTTAGGACTACCACTTAATACATAAAACATCTCCTCACCTTGTACCCTGAATGTGGCTGTCATAAAATGAGTGTTGTAGAACACATATGGTACACTATTTAGATATTTAAAAGTAACTATTAGGTTGAAGTTATTTGTCTATAGAGTAATGATATCAAAAATCAAAGCTACTAAAATTCCCATTAATTCCTTTATGTTTAACCTGCTCACTAACAATGAATGTAAATGTTTATGTACGTCACATGCATAACATTATTTATTTATTTATTCATTCATTCATTCATGTACTGCTTATTTGGATAGGTGCCAAGTCAAGTGACCCTTTACAGTCATGATATGGCCAAAGAGCAAAGTTATATAAAATGCCTGACGTGCATAATTTTGAAGCAATTTTCAAATTATAATATAATATAATGCACAGCATAAATGAAATTCCATAAGATTAATTTTCAGCAGTTACATAGCTTTGTATAGGTTTAAAATGAAACAGAAGATAACAGATGTAATACATATCGATACCCCAGTGAAGTCATCCTAGCCCTCTGTAGCATCATTATCCACCCCTCTTTCCCCTTTACTCTACAAGGGGTCAGGATGTCCTGTCAACTCTTGCCATCTCCTATCATCTTCAACTCTCATGCCTAACTATCCTAAGTTCTCTGTTATGCAGTCCATCCATCTCTTGGATGGAAGCCTTTATTTTCTCTTGTCTTTCTCTCCCATATGTCTTCCAAATCTTCTTCACCAAACCATCTTCTGCTATTCTGTACATATGAATAAACCACAGTAATCTGTTCTCTTTGAACTTCTCTGCATCTGGGACTTCTTTTGGCTTCTGCTATGATGTCCTCATTTCTTCTGATGCCCCACGCTCCTCTCGCACTCAACTTGACTGATATGAAACTCGTTAGCATAGCTAAAGCCTTTGGAAACTGTGTCAAGACAACTGGTATATATATATATATATATATGAACTGATGATAAGCTACAGTTTTAGGAAAAATTTAAAGACACTTTGCAATCCTTTTGCACTTTCCCTTCTGATGTTCATCGCGTTTCACTGTTGCAGTCATTACTCTTGGGTTATCCTGCTGGCAGGCTACCCGCAGTCAGCCAGAATTCCAAAGACTAGATCCGGCGTCGGTTGCTGTTGCCTCTTCCCTGACGTTAGTGCGCCAGGAGTATAAAAGATGCAGCCAACGCAATTTTCTTCAGTCTTTCTTGCCGCGCAGTGCCCAAAGCAAAAGCATTTCGCAAGTGCCGGTCGGCCGACTCCTGAGATTTTCAAATCTGAATTTCATAACCGAAGTCTTCATTAAAGCTAAGTATCCCATTGGGGAAACTTTTTTCTTGCACCAGATCGATGTCAGAAAAAGTTAACAATTGTATTTCTTATGGGAAGCAAATACCTCATAAGGATTTTCACTCTTACTGTATTCCTTGCCTAGGCCCTGATCACAATGTTGCTAGCTGTCGGTTTTGTGCTAGATTTAACCAACGCACTATTAAGCGTCGGTTCGATTTTGCATTTCATTACTTTGGCCAAAGATTTAATTATATAATGCCATCAGAACAGCTGATGACCGGAGTTTACAAAAAACGCAAGGACAAGGAAAAGGATAGGCACCCGAGGTCCACAACCGACGACGAGGCCTCCGTTAGGCCAGTCACTGGTTCGCCGGTTCTCAATGAGGAGCTTTCGCAGCCCCTGGCGCCTGCTACCTCAGAGCCACAGGCTGCTTCCAACTCCCACTTGGAGCCGACTGGGCCTCTGGATACTCAAGGTATTGGACACTCGGAAAGCATTCCCTCAGATGGGTTCGGAGCCGCTGAGTAGGCATCGGCTTCTGAGGGTGTCTTCAGACCTACACAATTATATGTTAAACCATCTTCAGCTTCAAAGACAAAGACTAAAGCAGTTCTAAAGACAAAGAAGCAAGTACAGCATACTCTTACTCAGACTTCCATGCCTAAAAAACAGATGCTTAAAATGGCCGAAGACCTAATTACTTTGATCAGGGGTGAAAGGGAGAGAATCAGAGATGGGGTAAAAAAAAAGGCACTCTGCTACTGCTTTCTTTGAACTGCTGAGCCGCCAATTCCATCCAATATCAAGAGTTTATGCTTGACTTGTTAAGTAAAAGTAAAAAGCTGTCCCTGAAGAATCTCTAAAAAATAATGTTATGTTCAGGAAATGGTACATAACATACAGCAGGTTAGTAACCATTCTTTTAAAATGTGGCTATGATGCACTGGAGGCTTCCTTTAGATCATGACTGACACAGTTATCCGGAGAGACATGCATGGTTGAAAGAGCAGGCATTACCAGACCATGTCTAAGCTTACACAGAGAGAGGAAACCAAGTAACCAAGCCAGAGAAACCGCCAGGCAATGGCTTGGTGACAACACGGACACAGGCAGGGAGCAGACAACACCACCACCACCACCACAACACAGTGCACACAATCCAGGGAACAACTAGCTTAACCTTAGAAGTGTGGAAAGTTAACACAGCTAACCTTATTTTCAAAGAACTGCATCTAGGGTCAAATGATTTGCAACTTGCAACTGTTGTTGCGGTTCCATTTCCATACCAAACCAGGATATTTCCATAGGAGAGAGAGGAAACCCAAACACCACACCGCATTTTTCCAAAGCAAAAATCTCACTATTTCACTTGAGAGCTGTGGAAAAGGGTACCATCTATGGAGCAAGGAAAGGGATTTACTCAGGACCTTTCCCGGACCCAAGAAGGAGACAAAGAGATATGAATTCTCGACCCGTCCGCATTTTAAACTGTCACTCATTTCCTCAAAAATTCAAAATGCTGACCCTACAGCAGAATGCTTTCCATGCAGCTCAGTAAGTGCTGCTGGTAACTCTAGATAGATCTCAATGAGCATACCTGCATGTCACCCGACCAATTTGCAGAAGATACCTCAGATTTCTTTTTTCTTGCAGTGCATTATCCAATTTTCATTGCCCTTTGGCTTATCTACTGTGCCCTCCCAACACAAGCACAGCCTAGAAACAAAAAAAATCAAGCCATGCATGCCTGAAACAAGAGTTCCTATGTAGGGCCTCCTCCTGTCAATCAAACAAAGGATTGCCACAGTGCAACAGTCCAAACAAACAATCACAAGATGCCAGAGACCTCGGTTGGGTACTGCCAAAAATTGGCAATCAGTCATTCAGACCATTTCTCCAAGAAGGTCAGTTGATGATACAACATGACCACACATTATGTGGTACATCAACAACAAACAAGGCATCACACTCATGCCGCTGGCACTGGACCTATGGTTGGTGGGATTGACCTAAGCCATTCAGTTACAAATTTTTTAGCAACCGAAAAGAAAACATTCTAGACATTTTATTTTAGATACTAAGCAGATGCCCACACGAATGATGAATGGATGCACATCTTCAAAAGCATCACAAGAGAAATGGGATTACCACACACAGACTTTTATTGCATACCCACAATCACCCAGCTAAAAAAATTCTGCAAGGGACGTACCACCCACTTGCTTGGAAGGTGGACTCCCCATCTTTCAGACATTGGTACCATACAGGGAGGAGCATGGGAACACATATGGACACTGCCCTGATCCCATTTTTACATTTAACAAGAACAACTACAACTGCATCCAACAAAACCTGAAAACTGCAGCTAACTGCCTGGAACATTACACAAAGGACAATTAACCCAGATTTATAAAGAAAGTTAAAGACATAATCCTTGAGGCTCATAGACCTTCAACAAGAAAGAATTATGAAAATTGACACCCCCCTTTCAAACCAGCAGCAACAGCAGAATTACAATACTTATCCTGAAGACGTGTCTTTACTATCCACCCTACCTACATTCTTCCCAACCCCCCAAAGAACAGGGAGAAAGACTGTTGCATACCTTGATGTACATAGGCAATTACGCTACTACCTGGACAGGACCAAAACTAGAAAAAGAAAACTAGACAGGTAGCATACATACAAAGGGAAGGAAAGGAAAAAAAAAACAACAAGACACAATCTCCAAATGGATGGAAATTGCATTTTATTTTGTTACTCCTATATGAAAAAAACTCCAGAGAACATCAGGCCTCCCATCCCCCTCCTGATAAGAGGCCTAGGCAAGAGACAGAATATGATTCTTCTGATCAGGTTTCTATTTCCTCTGATTCCTCTTCTGAGCAGGATTATTCCATGCCTCCCTATGAGGACTCTGATGCTGAAGAATCCATTCCTTCAGCCTCTCCTCCTGAGGATTATTCTTTTGGGGAAACCCTGCATACCATGAGGGAGCATTTCCACTGGGAGAGCCAAGATTATTCTGAATCTAAGAAAAGGCTCAGAGACTTTCTGCTACTTCCTCAGCACAGACCCCTTGCTATTCCACCTGTTCTAGACATTGTAGATGATGTATTTTGAGAGTCCGGCCTGTCCCCTGACTCTTTACCCCATGCACCTGCTAAGCCAAACAGATACTACAGGGTCCCGGATTCTCATAAATTCCTATATAAAAACCCTGCTGCTGACCCAGAAACTATATCTCAGGGTCCCATAGGGGTCAAAGCTTCCACTATAAAAAACCCTGTCCCCTCTGATAGGGATTCTAGGGCACTGGACAGATGGGGGAAAAAAGTTTACACTTCTGCTACCTTGGCTGTAAGGGCTTTAAATTGTCAGTTTTATATGCTTAAATATCAGCAATATTTAATGCCACTGCTTAAACAAAAAATGTTGACAAATACTGAATGTTCAGAGAACAAGGAAATGCAGGATTTATTGCATGCAGCTGAACAAGTGGGAAAGCATACTTTGCAATGTGGTTATGATTCACTGGAGGCCTCTTGCAGGGCCGCTGTTACAAGTTCAGTTATTAGAAGGCATGCTTGGTTAAAGGAACAGAATCTGCCTGATCATGTTAAAGCAAAATTATTAGATGCCCCATTACAGCGTGATACTTTGTTTGGTGCTAAAGCAGAAGAGGTGTTGAAGAAAATGGAGGATAAAGTGAAATCCATGCAGACAGTTAAGGATTTCTTACAGGTACAGCCACCCAGATTTAGCAGGAACTGGCCTTCTAAAAATTGGTCCTTTCCAGTGTCAGACAGACCACAAAGAGGTAGATACAGGCATCCCAGAGGCAGATCTCAGCCCCAAGGCTCATACAGGCCTAAACAATGGGGTGCTCCTACCTCCAAAAGCGGAGAAGACAAATCACAACCTCACAGGAAACAGTCCCAATGACTTTCCCCTGCCAGACCCCAGCACTTTTCTTTTGGCAGCACCCTTAAGGGGAAAACTAGCACTTTTTTCATCAAATAGGCAAATGGTTACCCAAGACAAATGGGTCTTGAACATAGTGTCCCAAGGCTACAGGTTCCATTTTCACACCCTACCAAGGTCAAAAGGTATGCCAGACCTGCCACACAATCAATTGGCAGAGGCACAAAAGCAAATTACAGCAGCGGCAAGGATTTTACTCCAGACTTTTCTTAGTGCCCAGAAAGGACAAGACCTGGAGACCAATACTGGACCTGTCTATACTAAATACATTTCTGGAGGTTCCAAAATTCAAGATGTTGACTCTACAGCAGCTACTGCCCATGCTGGGCAAGAAGGCTTGGCTCGTGACTTTGGACCTAAAAGAGGCATACCTGCATGTCCCAATCAGACAATCTTGCAGAAGATACTTCAGATTCATAGCTGGCTCAATGCACTACCAATACTCTGCACTTCCCTTTGTCTTATCTACTGTGCCCAGGGTCTTCACCAAAATGCCTGGCACCAGTAATTTCATTTTGCAGACAAAGAGGAATTCAAATATATCCCTACTTGGACGATGGCCTTATTCAAGAAGAGAACAAAGACATTCTTCTAAAGCATCTGGTGTTTGTAAAAAGATTACTAATTTGCCTAGGGTACACAGTAAATGAAAAGAAATCAAAACTAGTGCCCTCTCAAGAGGTAATATTCCTGGGTGCAAGCTTAAATACAACTGCCCAGATGGCTTATCTCATGCCAGACAAACAAAAACAACTGACTTCTTACTTCAAAAAATTGGCAACAAAGACCAACTTATCTGCAAGGAAAATCCTGCAGGCCTTGGGTTTCAAGGCATCCTGCAGTCTACTGATTCCATATGCCAGACTGCATATGAGGAAACTACAATGGTATCTAAAAAGTGTTTGGACTCAGCATTGCCACAGCCTGGAGACAGTAATTACACTAATTCCCTGCCTGCAACAGGAGTTTTGATGGTGGGCAGAGGGTTGTCACCACAACAGGGGTCTGCCATTCAGTTTACCCACAGCCAGACAGACACTGACAACGGATGCATCAGATTATGCCTGGGGGGCCCATATGGCAGAAAATGTATTCAGGGCACATGGCCTGCAAGCCAGATGCATCTTCACATCAATCAAAAAGAGAAGTTAGCTGTTCAGAATGCCCTGACAGCTTTCAAGGATCTACTTCATCCAGGGCAGCTACTGATAAAGACAGACAATACTACGGTCATGTGGTACAGAAACAAGCAGGGAGGTACACGTTCCTACCCTCTCTGCAGACAAGCAATGACCTTATGGGATACAGCATTGACTTATCAAGTTCATCTGCAAGCACAATTCCTGCCAGGAAAAACAAATACTCTGGCAGACGAACTTAGCAGAAACCTCATGGATCCCCACGAGTGGAAACTGGATCCACAAATCTTCAGCATGATAACAAGGAAATGGGGATGCCCAGACATAGATCTATTTGCCTCCCCTCACAACTGCCAATTACAGAGATTTTGCACAAGGATTTATCACAAACAAGCATGGAGCGTGGACGCCCTATCCTTCAGCTGGAAAAATCTAACAGTATATGCCTTTCCTCCACTGCCTCTCCTTCCCAGGGTACTCCTAAAGGTCAGACAAGAGAAGCCAAAAATGATATGGATTGCACCAGACTGGCCACGCCATCACTGATACCCAATCCTAAAGAGCTTGTCTCAAGGTCCAGCATGGATATTGCCTCAAACTTCTCACTTGCTGACCCAACAAAACAATCGGATCCTGCACACCCAACTCAGGACCTTAAATCTGGCAGCATGGTGGATAAGGTAGCCATTCAGAACACTCCTCTTTCAAAAGCTGTTATGGATGTTATCTTGGAGGCCAGGAGGTCCAGTACCAGAAAATCTTATGCAGAAAAATGGAAGAGATTCTGTGCTTAGAACCAGGAACAAGGCATTGACACGTATGTACCAAATATCCCTCAGATTTTACAATACCTAACTGAGATTCTGGACAAAGGCCTTTCTTTTTCATCAATTAAGATCCATGCCTCTTCCATTTCAGCCCATTACAATACACAACCACCAATCTTTTCTCATCCTTTAATAAGGCAGTACCTCAGAGTGGCCAAAAACATCAGGCCTCCAAGGAGAGCACCAATTCTAGCATGGGACCTCAATTATGTCTTGAAAAAACTCACACTGCCTCCTTTTGTGCCAGCCTCAACAGCGGATATAAAATTCTTATCCTGGAAAACAGCTCTGTTCCTAGCAATAACCTCTGCAAGACGAGTCTCAGAGTTACAAGTATGCATGGCTGTGGAACCTTTTATCATTTTTCATCCAGACAGGGTTTCTCTGAGGACAAACCCAACTTTTATGCCTAAGGTGGTGTCCAGTGTAGCTCTCAGCCAAACCATTCACTTGCCTACCTTTTGTCCAAACCCACAGAACAAGGGTGAGAAAATTCTGCATTCTTTGGACATACACAGGCAACTATGCTTCTACTTGGACAGAACTAAAGCTTTCAGAAAGACCGAGCAAACTTTAGTGTCATATGCTGCAGGATCACAAGGAAAGGCAATCTCAAAACAGACTATTTCTAAATGGATAGGCCATTGCATCCCTTTCTGCTATTCTCAACATGGCAAATCAGTGCCTAAGGGCATTAGGCCTCAGTCTACCTGAGCAGCAGCCACTTCAGCAGCCTTCCTCAGAGGAGTACCAACCAATGACGTCTTAGAGGCTGCAACTTGGAGTTCAGTGCACACTTTTACAAAGCACTACCACTTACCTCTTTACTCTAAATCCAGAGCAGGCTTTGCCACTGCAGTTCTGCAGGGCCTCATAGCCTCTCCTAATCCTATTTAGCCCAGCCACCCATCCTCAGCTTTGGGATTCAACCCAAGAGTAATGATTGCAACAGTGAAACACGATGAGCATAGTACAGTTGTGTACCTACCATAAATGTAGATGTTCGAGTGTATTCACTGTTGCAGTCCATGTTACCCACCCACCATCCACCCTTTTCTTTGCTGGGACTTATCTGTACTTCTCTATTCTATACAACTTATGCGGTGTATTTGTTTGTAGATGAAGGAAATATTTATTTTTGTGCATGCATACTTATTGGCATATTTTTCAGCTTACCAATTTGGGGGCACCTGACATCTGGGGCAAGAAAAACTGAAGAAAATGGCGTTGGCTGCATCTTTTATACCCCTGGTGCACCGACATCAAGGAAGAGGCGACAGCAACCGACGCCGGACCTAGACTTTGGAATTCTGGCCGACTGCGGGTAGCCTGCCAGCAGGATAACCCAAGAGTAATGACTGCAACAGTGAATACACTCGAACATCTATGTTTATGCTAGGTACACAACTGTACTTTATACAACCTGTACTTACTTAACTCATTACATCTGAGTGACTTCTCCAGGTGTATCTGCAGTTACCTTCTACTGCGCCTCTAGGTGTCAAATATTGTTTGTTCATATTTGCATTAATAATTGCAAAACTATGCTATATACAAGGTATCAGAATATTTTATCTTGAAGCATACATGATGGAAAACACAATTGTATTGATGTTTGACGTATGTCAATGGCTTTTTGTTAGAATTGTAAGGTGATAACTTCATTTTTTAAAGGCTGAAGCCACACCCACTTGGAGTTAAAGGTACACACTCAAAAGAGCTGTACTGGAGGGAATAAGTTAAGCTTCTTCAACTACCCTACCTTCAATGACATTTAACATCCTCCAAAAAATAACCCCACTAAGTCATACACTTAGGTTAAGAAAAGTTAAAACACTGACTGCATTTCCTCTTCACTGCAAGTTAAAAATTAAAGTAAATCTGCATAGTACATATAAAATCAACTTAATTATCAACTATGCCTCCTAAATCAGCCTCCTAGAAACTAAAGCCTTTCTTCGCTCTTGCTTGAACAAAAAAGTCTAAAAAGAATACAGTGTAAATCACCAGTACCAACTAGCCAATAAAAACACAATTTACTGCAAAACAGAAACAATTTTAACTCTGTAACTAAAAATCATTTCATTATAAAATAACAAATAAATAAACTATAAAAGTAACACATCTTATTTTAACCTTCATAAAACTGCTAAGACTTGTCAAACAAATGAGCTGTCACTGCAAAAGAAAAATCAGTTGCAATTAACTTCAAAAGTAGATTCCAAAGCCTGTCATGAGACATTCTATTTGTACAAGGGTATGATACTACCGAAGGTCTTATTCAGTACCAATTAATGAGAAACAGTATTCTAATGTTACAAAACATAGAAAACATGGATATATGGAATATCTGGAGGTGTGGTTTATGTAATACAATTAAATATTTTGTACTATAGGATTAATAGAACATGGTCTATGACTTACAACTTCACAATACATCCTGAGAATAATGTAAAATGTCTGTTTTTTTCTGTGCATTTCACAAATTCCAGTTCACCACCCCCAGTAGACATGCGGAGAGGCCGAGAGGGGTCTAGGACAGGGCTTGCCCCACTGCAAAAGCACTTATTAAGATTACCACTCTCTATGAGTATGTATACCTACAGCTTATATATTCACTTAAACTAATGGATTTCATGCTGAAGTGTAAGAAAGAACTGTCATGTTTAGATCTCGTATATCTCTATGTAACATATCTAACCAGTTTATGAGTCCATGCCCAGTATTTTCTTTTACAAAGCTTATAAATATTTCAAATTTGTATGCATCTCATTCTTTAATTTGCTTGCAAGTGTACTAGCAGTGTAACATACCTGCTGTTATTTTGTTTTATTGGCAAGATATTAGAAAAGACAAAAAAAGGTATTGCAAGCTTAAGAGCAGTGAACAAAGACTAATAAAGCAAGAAATAAGTCTAGGGTTCTCATAGATGGAAGATCAATTTGTAGACAAAGTGGTGCCAAGTAAAAATGACATAAGTGTTTGAGACTTGCACAAAAAATTCAGATGACAATTCTAAATAAAAACATGGGTAAGTGTGACATGAAATTTATCTTTTACCAGAAGCTTTGTTTTTCAAGGGTGTATAAACAAAAGTTACTTGAGTTGTGGAAGGAGGAAGGTATGTGAGAAGAACTTTAATAACAATGGAAAATGGTTCTACCCTTTCAATGAAAACTGCAGAAGAATTTGTACCAAAGCTGCACTGAATCACAATAAAAGTAAAAAAGTTGCTCTGCAGTTACCTTTTTCACTGAGGTATAATATGTGAAAAAGGTATAAAATGATATACAACTGTACATTTGCTACTGTGAAAAAGTATTACTGTTTAAATAATAAAACTAAGTCTTTCATTCTTCACTGTGCAGATTGTCAGTGTATGTCCCGTGCTATTTGGAAGTTGCTAAGTTAGGTCACATGATGATTTCCTTATTTACACTTTAGCTTGATGAACCTTCACCTTCCACTAATCATGGAATTAGGAAGTGAGTTTTTCAGGTCAAACTAAAACTACCGGAAGTCTTGTTTATAGATTATAAAATTGGGGGGTTTCTGTTAGTCACTCAAAATATAAAGAAGGTACAGGAGTTATTGTTTTTCTTGCTGGAAGATATGCTTGAAGACAGGGATTATATGTATTTTAGACAGAAACAGATAGTTTTTGGTTCGGAAGTTACAGAGATTTTTGGTATGTTATCTGCCTTTTTGAATGCTATATTTGACATTCAATGTGCAAGAATATTTTGCTTGCATATTTATTTTTCATGTGTATTTTTTTAACTCTTGGTAAATAATGTCTTTTTTTTCTCAAGTAACATTTTATGTGAAATGGTTATGTATTCATAGAAATAGACAAATGCATTGTAAGTAATAAATAACAACAGTAATAAAAATCTACAATACTATTTACAGTACTATTTACAGTATTTACATAAAGGAATAGAAAGGGAAATTTAAAATGTGCAAGTATGCCGATCCACTTTATGCTACTAGTGTAATAGCAGACTTAGGATACGGTAACCTAGTTGAAGGTAACTGATGATAAAACCCTAGCAAACTTTAACTTGTATGATGATAAAGATGAAATAAAATGAAAACGAAGGTACTAATACTCATACTGATTTCTCTCATGCAAAAATATCAGATAGGTAACTCTAATATATATATTCCCAACATTCTGACCCAATTTTTGTCGGTTTTAGGAATTTTGGTAAAACTTTTACAAGCTTTAATATAATAAGGGCAATTGGCCTAAAATTATACCAGATGATAAGTTTAAGATCTAGCCAATTTTTGATAATGTGGGATTTTATAATAATAAAATCTTATAAATCTAAGTTCTTTCTTATTAATATTATTAATAATCCACAAAAAGTAATGTCTGCTGTACTGTACTTGATTGGGAAATGGAGTACATTTTTAACAGTAGGTGGTACCCATATGTATGGTGTTATGTAAGATTCCTGGATGATATATTTCTTTTATGGACCGGAACCACTGAAGAATTGAATACATTTTTACAGTATTTAAATTCTAGTAGCGAGTATTTGAAATTCACTTATCAATTTAATAAAAAAGGAATTTCATATTTAGACACATATATATATATATATATATCTGTAGAAAATGGTAGGTTCAAGTCCAAGATATTTAGGAAGGACACTTTCAGTAATTCATATTTAGAATATTCTAGCTGCCATCCGTATAGTCAGAAACGGAGTATAATTAAGGGACAGTACATTAGAACAGCCAGAATGACTTCTGAATATGATGATATGGTACAGGAACTAGACAATATTGGTAATATGTTCAGGAAAAGAGGATACCCCATTGGCATGATAGAAGGGATTAAAAAATATGTGAAAGAAGGATGGGGGAAAAATATAAACCTTTGTTAGGTATAGGGTTGGATAGAATAGGTGAAAATGAAAGTATTGGAATGGAAAAAGAAATAGGAAACAAAGGTAAAACAAACACCTATCAGAGAGCTTGTATTTTTAAATATGGGGAACATGCTACTGATATGCAAAAAATAATTGAAAGGAATTGGAACATAATGAATACTGATGAGGCAATATATAAAGTCATAGGGGAACATCCGGTGTTTGTATACAAAACTGGAAAAAACTTGAAAAGTAAATTTGAAAATAAAAGTATTAATAGAATTAGTAGAGAAAAGGATGGGGGTACCCGGAAGTGTGGACAGTGCAACCAATGTAGTGCTATAATGGAAAGTGCAACCCTCACATTGGAAGACATAAATAAAACAGTTTTAAGATTCAGGAATGGTAATTGCAGGACCCAAGATGTGATTTACCTAGCTAAGTGTACAAAATGCCCATGTTATTATGTGGGCAAAACAGAAAGATGTTTAAGAAATAGGATATACGATCATTTTTATTGCATAAAAAAGAATGAAATGAAAAATGCATTATATAGACACTTAGCTGCAAGTGAAATATGTGACACCTTCAAATTCACAATACTGGAGCAAATAAAAGTTAATCCCAGGGGTGGGAACATCAGTAATAAAATAGGGGAAAAAGAAATTATATGGCAGATTTTGCTTAATGCTTCAGTACACCCAGGACTAAATGACAACATTTCCATTAAGCCTGTTTTAGAAGTAAAACTGACTACTATTGGGGATGACAGAATGAAATGTTTTTATTAATGGACATATTTTTAAAATAAATCATTTTGAAATGCTTTTTAGGGTGTAACAAATACAAATGGAATGGTTACATAAAGGAATGTGGATTGTGTTGGTACTGTGCACTTTAAATTATGGAATATAATTAATTGGAAAATTAATCAAAGGAATTCATTGGTTAGAAATGTGTTTAAAATCCAGCTTGTCCATTATGGGGATGTTCTGATGAAGTCTATTGAATTAGATGAAAGCACTTAACATTTTGTTATTTTCAAAATATTGTGGTTAATAAAATTTATATTTGGATTATTCAGTTGCCTCAGTGGATTCTAGCACACAGTACAGCGGAAGTTACTTTTTGTGGATTATTACAGTGTGGACTTTCGCTGTTTTGTCTTAATGTACTTATTAATATTATTAGGCAGAATGTAAAGGATGGCAAATTCCTCAGAGTATGAGTAGTCACAGATTTTTGGGAAATCTACAATACCAAAAATATGTATAAGGTCAGACTCAGCTGTATTACAAACCACATGTGTCATATAAGCATTAGAATTGAACAATTGTGAGTAGTATATTCTTTGATTGAGATTAATATTATACTCAAGTAAAATATTTGCCTTTTTATGCCTTCACTTAATACAAAGTTTGTCAGTTTGGTCCACTAAGAGAAAAAAAATGTGTTTTGGAATCTTAAATTTAGAATTAATTTTGTAGGTTTTTGAAACAGAATAATCTGAATTCAGTGAAGACCAATATCTTTTAAAAGCAATACTTTGTCTAAGTCATGTTTATGTAATTTAAAATTTAGCTTTATGAGGTAGCTAATCTTGTTTATCAAAGGTAAGTATCCTTTAGGAAAGTTCATTGAACTTCTGAAACTTTCAGCAGATGAATGGTTCACTAGAAGAAAGTCACACATTGATTTATTTTTAATGAGAGGAAAATATGATAGGTATATACTTTTGATATTTATTTTAATGTTTGGATTTAAATATATGGGCTGACGAAGGTAAAAACATCACATAATTTCAACTGATTATTTTTTGAAACAATAGGATTATGTTTACAGTCAACCCATTTACTTTAAAAGTTTTAAAATCCTTTTATGTAAAAAGAGAATAGCAAAAGGGTTACATTTATAGGTTTTAAAACAGTTTGCCCATATGTACTGATCCAAGCTGGATACCATGACTTCATTACATTTATACCTTCATTAATTTTGATTAATCTACTAGACTTTATAATTAGATAATAAATGACAAAGTCTAGAAGATGGAGACCACACAAAGCCTTTAGGGAGGGAGATGATCAAGTTGTAATACAACATCTGAATAGAACTATGAGCCCAAGGGAATTTACTGAAAGAAGATATTAGAACTTTAAAGAATTTCTGAGACTTTTGTGGAACTAAGATGTCTTATACAATAATAACTTAGTAAAAATAAATTTTTTAAATTGAAACCTGTGCGAGAAAATAAATTTTTAAATTAGACCATTTGTCTAACTTTAATTGGATATTAGCTCATGCTTTGAAAATATTGGAATGAATATATCACTGGCAACCATTATTCCCAAATATTTCATAGACAAATTCAATTTTAGACCCACTTTTTTTCATATAGTAATATAGTTATAATTCTTGTTTAAAGGAAATTAAGTTGCTTTTGTAAAGTTTAATTTATAATGAGAGAATTCAGAAAAGAAATATATAGCCTTTAAAATCTTAGGAATTTCTGTGCTACGACAAGTAAGGCATATATCAGCATCATCCAAAAAAGCTGATATAGGAACTCAGTAATTTAAAGGCTGACATATATTATAATATGCTCTTTGGGTAAGATATAAAAATAAGGGTTCAATGTAAATATTAAAATGATAGGGGCAGTGGACAGCCTTGTCTGATGCCATGGCTATTGGATTTCATAAATAATTGCTAATGTCTAGTTGTGTTGTGGCATTTAAATATAAGATTTGGATGGCTTTTATAAATGGATCAGTTATGATACATTTAGCCATTACAAATAAGATAAACTGTGATTTATCCTGTCAGAAGCTTTAGGCGCATCAATTGCCAAAGCAAATAAATTGTGGTTATCATTTTTATATAAAGCTATCAAAGTTTCCAATGTTATTTGCCAACACCACTGGTAAAATATGGAACTCTCTCCCAAATAACATCACGCTTGCAACTTCTCTAAGTCAATTCAAAAAATAGTCTAAAACTCCACTTCAAGTCACACTGGCTATGTCCTTATTAACCAACAGACTACTAAAACAACTAAAACATAAACAAATAACTAAGATGATATACTGTTACTGTGATAAAGAAATATGTATCCTATGTAACTTCTCTATGTCCGCCTACCGCCTATGTGTTTAATGTATGTATTATTTATTTATATTTGTAGTAATCTCTAGAAAATAGTCTTGTACTTGTATGTAAATGTATGTAAATTTGTTGTGTTTTTTTTTTTTTCATTTTCATTTACTGTACCTCTAATCAATGTAACTCAGTTTTTTTTTTCCCCGGCCTCCGCTGAAAAAGGACATGTATCCAGTCGGACCATCCTGGTTAACAAATGTAAAATAAATAATAATAAATATAGTGTTTGATCACTGTACTGTGTTTGTTTTGTAAAGCCTGCTTGATTAGGTGAAGTAATATGGGGTAATAGGAATTTTTTTTCTATTAGCAATTATGGACGCCACGCCGAACTAAGCAAAATGGAATCATGCTACAACAATATTGCCAAGTTTGCTACTGATGCTTCTCATAGAACCCATCACTGTCTAGCCCTCAAGCAACTTAATTGGCTTGAGTTACCTCAACTATTCCTACTCAACCAACTCTCAATAGCTCACAAACTCTACTACTTTCCTGACAAAACCCCAGCACTTCAAAATCTAATTCACCCCTATACCACCACTAGAACCTTAAGATCCAGTTATCAGAACCACATAAATGTCATCAAACATAAACATTATGCTGGTAAATCTCTCTTTGCCTGCTCCATTGCCAAAACCTGGAATTCACTCCCAAGCCACTTAACTTCCACCACCTCCACTTCCCAATTTAAAAAAACTTCTCAAAACCCACTACATAAATAACAAGCATTGTTCATGTTACTCCCCAGGCTAGGCTATACCACTGCACTGTTGCTAAGATTCTGCTAGGGATCAAATGGTTGCTCCCCATGTCCCATTTGTTAGTAATAAAAAAAAGTAACAACTTTCACTTAATCATATTTATATGGATATGGCTATCAGAAATTTAGACATCATTAATCTCTGCTATCTATGCTCAAATGCATTCTTAACATGTATGACAATGTTTTTGTATATGTTACTGTTGTCTCCTTTGAGACTGTATTGGTATTTGGAGCTTTTCTCCCTGGGACTCCACTGCAAATGGACCTGTGTCCAGTTGGACTTTCCTGATAAACAAATGTAAAATAAAATAAAAAAAAAAATAGATGCATACAATTTCATGTCAAAATTAATTACAGCTATGGGTCTGTGATTGGTAAGGTCTTGTAAATCTGCATTGAGTTTTGGAATGAGAATAGTTTTAGATCTGTTTAAATAATGGTCCTTGATACCTTTAGTTTTAAAGTTGTTGAAAAGTTTATTAAAGTAAAGAATCTTATTATTGTGGTTGAAGGTTTACTTGCTGGTTTACTGGCTTGTGTACAACCTACAGTTGTGTGGCATTCATGCATTGAAGGGAGACTGCTCAGATCTAATTGCTACAGATGAACATTTAAAGGTGGGTTTATTTTGATGGTACACTGTATGGTGGGATGTTCTTCATGTTTCACTGTTGCAGTCATTACGTTTGGGTAATCCTGCTGGCACGTTGCCCTCAGCCGGCCTGAATTCCAAAGTCTTGGGTCCTGTGTCGGCTGCTGTCACCCCTTACCTGACATCAGGTCGTCAGGGGTATAAAAGATGCGGCCAACGCCATTTTCTTTAGTCTTTATTGCCGCGTGGTGCCCGAAGCAGAAGCAGTTCGCAAGTGCCGGTTGGCTAACTCCTGAGATTTTCGTGTTCGAGTTTCAGATCTGAAGTCTTCAATAAAGCTAAATACCCCATTGGGGAAACTTTTTTATTGCTCCAGTCTGATGTCAGAAAAAGTTAATAACTGTATTTCTTGTGGGAAGCAAATACCTCATAAGGATTTTCATTCTTACTGTATTCCTTGCCTAGGCCCTGATCACAACGTTTCTGGTTGTCGGTTTTGTGCTAGATTTAACCAATGCACTATTAAGTGTCGGTATGATTTTGCTTTAAACTATTTTGGATGCTGGTTTAATTATCCAGAAATGTCATCAGATAGTCATCCGACTAGTGGAGTTCCCAAGAAACGCAAAGAAAAGGAACAAGATAGACAACTGAGGCCCAAAACCGACGGCGAAGCTTCTCCTAAGCCAGTCGCTGGTTCGCCGGTTCTCAGTGAGGCACTTTCGCAACGCCTGACACCCGCTACTTTAGAGTCGCAGGCCGCTACTGACTCCCATGTGGAGTCAGCCATGCCACTGGAAACTCAAGGTATTGGAGTCTCGGATATTATCCCTTCAGATGGGTCCGGAGCCGCTGAGCAGGCACCGGCTTCTGAGGGTGTATTCAGACCTAAACATCTTTACATCAAACCGACTTCAGCTTCACAGGCAAAGACTAAAGAACCTTCCAAAGCAAAGAAACAAACTCAAGAGCCACATGGTCAGGCCTCTATGCCCAAAAAACAGATGCTCAAAATGGCCGAAGACTTGATTACCTTGATCAGGGGTTCCCATCCCCCTCCTGATAAGAGGCCTAGGCAAGGGACTGACTATGAATCTTCAGATCAGGTTTCCATTTCTTCTAATTCCTCTTCTGATCAGGAATATTATCTTCCCCCTATGAGGATTCTGATGCTGAAGAATCTATTCATTCAGCTTCTCCTCCTGAGGACTATTCTATTGGGGAAACCTTACATACCATGAGGGAGCATTTCCACAGGGAGGGCCAAGATTTTTCAGAATCTAAAAAGAGGCTTAGGGATTTCCTTTTACTACCTCAACACAAGCCACTAGCCATCCCACCTGTGTTAGACATTGTAGATGATGTGTTTTCGGAGTCTAGTCTTACCCCTGACTTCTTACCTCCCGCTCCTGATAAGCCTGACAGATATTACAGGGTTCCTGACTCTCATAAATTCCTTTTTAAAAACCCTGCTGCAGACCCAGAAACTATTTCTCAGGGTCAAAAAGGAGTTAAGGCTTCCATTGCGAAATATCCTTCCCCCTCTGACAGAGATTCTAGGGCACTGGATAGATGGGGAAAAAGGTTTATACATCTGCTACCTTGGCTATAAGGGCTTTAAACTGTCAGTGTCATATGCTCAAATATCAGCAACATCTCATGGCATTGCTTAAACAGAAAATGATGTTAAACTCTGAATATGCAGAAAACAAGGAAATGCAGGATTTATTGCATGCAGCTGAACAAGTTGGAAAGCATACTTTGCAATGTGGATTTGATTCTTTAGAGGCCTCCTGCAGGGCTGCAGTTACAGGTTCTGTAATTAGTAGGCATGCTTGGTTAAAGGAACAAAATCTGCATGATCATGTTAAAGTCAAATTATTAGATGCACCTTTACAGCATGATACTTTGTTTGGTGTTAAGGCAGAAGAGGTGTTAAAGAAAATGGAGGACAAAGCTAAATCTATGCAAACGGTCAAAGATTTTCTACAAGTACAGCCACCTAGGTTTAGTAGACACTGGCCTACAATGAATTGGTCCTTTCCTGTGTCAGACAGACCTCAAAGGGGCATATCCAGACGTCCTAGAGGCAGATCCCAGGCGCAAGGTTCATACCGCTCAAAGCAATGGGGGGGCTTCTACCTCCAAAGTTGGAGAAGACAAATCACAACCATACAGGAAACAGTCCCAATGACTTCCCCCTGCCTGCACCAAGCACTTATCTCCCGGCAGCACCCTTAGGGGGAAAATTAGCAATTTTTTCACAAAATTGGCACATTATAACCCAGGACAAATGGGTCCTAAATATCATGTCACAAGGCTATATGTTCCATTTCCATACTCTGCCAAAGGCAAACGGCTGGCCAGATCCACCAAAAAAATCAATGGGCAGAGGCACAAAAACAAGTCTCATCCCTCATGGACATGGGGGCCATTCAACAAGTACCAGAGCAAGAGCAGGGACAAGGATTTTACTCAAGACTGTTCTTGGTACCCAGAAAGGACAAGGCCTGGAGGCCAATACTGGACCTATCTATTTTAAACACATTCCTGGATATACCAAAATTCAAGATGTTAACTTTACAGCAGCTTCTGCCCATGCTGGGCAAGAACGCTTGGCTTGTGACTTTACACCTAAAAGGCATAACCGCATGTCCCAGTCAGACAAATATCCAGAAGATACCTCAGATTCAAGGCTGGCTCAATGAATTACCAATTCTCTGCACTGCCCTTTGGCTTATCTACTGTGCCCAGGGTCTATACAAAGTGCCTGGCACCAGTAACTGCATTCTGCAGACAAAGAGGAATACAAATATATCCTTACTTGGACGACTGTCTAATTCAAGCAGAGAACAAGGACATTCTTCTGCAACATCTGGCATTTGTGAAAAGACTTCTAACATGCCTAGGGTACACAGTCAACAAAAAGAAATCAAAACTAGTACCCTCTCAAGAGATAATATTCATGGGTGCAAGCTTAAATACAACTGCCCAGATGGCTTATCTCATGCCAGACAAACAAAGGCAACTGACTACCTATTTCAAAATGTTGGCAACAAAAGCCCAGTTATCTGCAAGAAAAATTCTGCAGGCTTTGGGCTTCATGACACCCTGTCCTATTAATTCCATATGCAAAACTGCATATGAGGAAGCTTCAATGGTACCTATAAAATGTTTGGACTCAACATTGCCACAGCCTGGAAACTATGATTACTCTCAAAGACAACCACAAGGCATTCTATAGTTATATCAAGAATGTAAATGGCAATGCTCAGATCTGCTCTGAACTACAACAGAATGGCATTAAATATACTGATCCCAAGGATATTGCCAATATCCTGGCAGATCGATTTAGTACCAACTTCACTCCCCTCTCACCCCCTAAAGGGCCCATCTCAGTACCAAATGATTGCAAAATTGTGATAATCACAGCCACACAGGTAGAAACAGCACTCTCCAAAGCTAAGAATACAGCATCCATGGGACCAGATGACATCCCAGGCTGTGTACTACATGAACTACAAAATGAACTGGCACGCCACCTAAGTGTCATGTTTAATCATAGCCTCACCTCAGGCTTCGTGCCCACTGAGTGATGCACAGCTACAGTTATCCCGCTCCACAAGGGAGGATCCGCCTTGGATCCCGAGAACTACCGTCCCATCAGTCTGACAAGCCTGATCTGCAAGGGATGGAACGCATTATCATGAAACTTATAAACAAAGACATTGGCAACCTCCAGACACTGGACCCCACCCAGTTTGGGTTTGTGAAGGGCCGATCTTGTCTCCTGAATCTGATTGACTTCTTTGAATCGGTCTCCAGAGCTTTGGATGAGGGTAAGGTGGTCCACACAGCCTATCTGGATCTCGCCAAGGCCTTCGACACTATCCCCCACTCTGGAATCATAGATAAACTTACTAAGCTGGGCATAAATCTCTATGTCACTCAATGGGTTGCCAACTGGCTTACTGACAGAACCCAGACTGTAAAAGTAGCCGACTCCAAATCCAGCTCCAGAAAAGTGACAAGTGGAGTACCTCAGGGTTCAGTCCTGGGACCACTCTTGTTTGGCATCTACTTCTCTGAAGTACAGGCCAATACTAAGGGGCTCTAGCTAACAAAGTTTGCAGATGACTGCAAACTGGGAGCCATTATTGAATTCCCAAATTATGTAGATATTCTACAAAAGGGTCTTACAGAAACAGATGCCTGGTGCCAGAGCCATGGGCTCAAGCTTAATGCCAAGAAATGTATAGTTATCCCCTTTGGAAAAAAACATGTACCCATGAACTACCACATAGGTGGCAGGACACTAAACATCGAAAGTGTGATGAGAGACTTAGGGACACAAGTGGACAGTGGTCTCACTTTCGATAACCACATCGCCACAACAGTCAGGAAATCCTTCTACGTGGCACACCTCATCACTAAGGGCATTTCATCCAGAAAAAAGGAGGTCATTGTCCCACTGTACTCATCCCTCATTAGACCCATTATAGAGTATAATGCCCCATTTGGTATGTACCTCACAAGACATCTGCAACAGCTGGAAAGGCCACAGAAATACCTCACTAAAAGAATCACAGGCCTAAAGCAGATGCCATATGCTGACCATCTAAAAAAACTCCAGCTATACTCTGTGGCATATCGTCTACTCAGAGGTGATCGCTGCTTAACATACAAGGCCATGGCAAACCCTGAGCTGTTGGACATGCTCCACTTAAAGAAATCCCAATCCCTCAGTGCCACACGCTCGAGGGATCTAAACCTTATCATTACAATGAACAAAACATGCTGGAGGGATAGGTTCCTGACCCAGAGACTCCCCATACTCTGGAATAGACTGCCCATACATGTCAAGCAGAGCACCTCATGGCCCTCTTCAAAAGGAACCTTGATGATTGGATGGGAGATAGGAAATTTACCCCGGGGATCATGTCAGTCACCCTGCTAGACAGGGGCCCAGAGAAGTAAATATTGTGGGAAAAAATTTCCAGGGAATTGTTATGGCTAGGCTTGCATAGGCCTTAGGGCCGATAGCCTAGTACCAGCCTATGAACCTATGAACCTATTCCCTGCCTGCAACAGGAGTTTCAATAGTGGGCAAAGGCTTGTCAACAAAACAAGGGACAGCCATTCACATTACCCCCAGCCAGGCAGACACTAACAACGGATTCATCAGGTTATGCCTGTGGGGCCCACATGGCAGGAAGATGCATTCACAGCACATGGACCTCAAACCAAATGCATCTACATAGCAATCAAAAAGAGATGCTAGCAGTTCAAAATGCCCTGACAGCCTTCAAGGACCTAATTCATCCATTACAACTACTAATATATACAGGCAACACCACGGTCATGTGGTATATAAACAAGCAATGGGGCACACATTCTTACCCCCTTTGCAGACTAGCCATGACTTTATGGGACACAGCATTGACTTACCAAGTACATCTGCAGGCACAATTCCTGCCAGGAAGGAAAAATACTCTGGCAGACGAACTAAGCAGAAACCTCATGGATCCCCACAAGTGGCACCTGGACGCACAAGTCTTTGGCATAACAAGAAAATGGGGATGCCCGGACATAGATCTATTTGCCTCCCCTCACAACTACCAACTAAAATGATTCTGCACAAAGATTTATCACAGACAAGCATGGAAAGTGGACACCCTATCTTTCAGCTGGAAAAACCTATCAGTATATGCATTTCCTCCCTGCCTCTCCTCCCCAAGGTACTCCTAAAGGTCAGACAGGAGAAGCCAAAGATGATACTGATTGCCCCAGACTGGCCCTGCCAGCACTGGTATCCAATAGTAAGAAGCTTGTCTCATTGCCCAGCTTGGACCTTACCTCAAATACCTCAGCTGCTTTCCCAGCAAAACAGTCAGATCCTACACAGCCAACTCAGAACTTTAAACCTGACAGCATGGCTAATAATGTAGTCATACAAAACGCACCTCTCAGTAAAGCTGTGATGGATGTCATTTTGGAAGCCAGAAGGCCTAGTACTAGAAAATTTTATGCTGGAAAATGGAAGAGATTCTGTGCTTGGAACCAAGCACAAGGAACTGATACAGCTGTGCCAAATATTCCTCAGATTTTGCAATACTTAACTGAGATGCTGGACAAAGGCCTATCATTTTCATCTATCAAAATTCATGCCTCTGCCATTTTGGCTTATTACAATGTAGAGCCTCCAATCTTTTCTCATCTCTTAATAAAGCAGTACCTCAGAGGAGCTAAAAATTTAAGACCTCCAGGGAGATCACCAGTGCCTGCATGGGACTTCAACTATGTCTTGGAAAAACTCACCCTGCCTCCTTTTGTGCCAATGGCTACTGCTGATATAAAGTTTTTATCTTGGAAAACAGCTCTGCTCCTAGCAATAACTTCTGAAAGATGAGTTTCAGAGCTACAGGCACTCATGGCTGTGGAACCCTTCATCATTTTTTATCCAGACAGTGTCTCTCTGAGGACAAACACAACATTTATGCCTAAGGTGGTGTCCAGTGTGGCTCTCAACCAAACTATTCACCTGCCAATCTTTTACCCAAATCCACAGAACTAAGGGGAGAGAATTCTGCATTTTTTGGAGGTACACAGACAGCTTATATTCTACTTGGACAGAACCAAAGCTTTCAGAAAGACAGAGCAATTACTAGTGGCATATGCTGCAGCATCACAAGGAAAGGCTGTCTCAAAGCAGACTATTTCAAAGTGGATAGGCCACTGCATTTGTTTCTGCTATGTACACCATGGCAAGCCAGTACCTAAGGGCATTAGGCCACACTCAACCAGAGCTGCAGCCACTTCAGCAGCCTTTCTCAGGGGAGTACCTATCAAGGACATATTAGAGGCTGCTACTTGGAGTTCATTGCACACCCTGACAAAGCACTATCATCTGCCATTCTACTCTAAATCCAGGGGAGGCGTTGCCACTGCAGTTCTGCAGGGCCTCATATCTGCTCCTAATGCTGTTTAGCTCCAGCCTCCCAACCTTAACTTTGGGACTCTACCCAAATGTAATGACTGCAACAGTGAAACACAAAGAACATAGTACAGTTGTGTACACTTACCATAAATGTAGATGTTCGTGTGTATTCACTGTTGCAGTCCAGGTTACCCACCCACCATCCCCCTTTCTTCTGATGGAACCTATCTTTCCTTCTCTGATTTATGCAACCTATGTGGTGTATTCGCTTGTAGATGAAGGTAAAGTTTATATTGGTGCATGTATTTATATATATATAAATGTTGGCTACCCTTTTAGGGGGCACCTGACATCTGGGGCAAGAAAAACTAAAGAAAATGGCGTCGGCCGCATCTTTTATACCCCTGACCACCTGACGTCAGGGAAGGGGTGACAGCGGCTGACGCAGGACCCAAGACTTTGGAATTCAGGCCGGCTGAGGGCAACCTGCCAGCAGGATTACCCAAATATAATGACTGCAACAGTGAATACGCTCAAACATCTACATTTATGGTAAGTGTACACAACTGTACTTTCTTTGCTTTGTTCATTTTATCTAGCAAATAGCAGCATAAGGTATATTTGGAAAAGGAAGGTGTTTCTGCAGGACATTCAGAGTTTATCCAGTCATTCTGAAAAAAATATATTGAATGAGTATTTGTAAACAAAGTAAGTCTTGTCTAGTTTTAATTTTTTTTGTTTATAACAGTTGCACTGAAAGATACTTGGTTCACTCTTTGGTGGGTAATGTTCTGGGGAACCAGTCATTATTAATTGATCAACTATGCAGTGAGCAACTCAGACAGTGCATATTTACCATACACTCTTAAAACCAATTGCACTTTGTATTTTAACGAGTATCAGTAGAGGGAGTCAAACTTGATATTGCTGCTTCTGCTGTACATTAAATACTGATGACAGGATTGTGGGATTTAAAGCCTATAGCCCCTTTACACAACTTATGACATTGTGAAAGATGATAAATACCAGTTATCGATACAAATATTTAGTTAAGATTTAGAAAATAAGTTCAGAATAACTGAAATGTAGTAACTGGAAATGTATAATATCCTAAGGTGTATATTACACATTTTTGCCAACTAAATCAAGTACCTTTTGCGGCTTACCCATGACCACAATATATTATTATTTGGACTATAGCTATGATTATTCCAAATCTTTCTCTGTCGCTTTATCTCTCTCCATGTCTCTGTATGTATATATGTTCCAATAAACTACAGTAATTTATAAAGAGGCATGTGATGGGATGCAAGGTTCTGCTTTCATCTTCCTTTTTTATCAAAATCCGTTCCACATATTGTAAAGATCTAGACATTCTTGTTATTGCATTTTGTATAGTAAATGGTTGAATAAGCTTTAATAAATAAAGAAAATGATCTTGAGAAAAAGAAAGAAAAATGTTCTAGTAGTTCATCAATTGTAAAAACAGAAGTGTGGCATATTCTCAGAGGCCTAGTAACTTAAATATGTAAATTGTATGACTGTCTTCAGTATTTATAGAGGTACATATCTTTTGACAAGTAGCAGTACATGTGTTGATTTATGTCTGTCACGAGAGTCTTAATTATTTGCTCTGTTCTATAAAGAAGGTATGACATAAAGTATATTAAATTGTATCAAGTATATACCTATTTATTTATTAAGTTTTTTTATTTATTCCTATTTATGTTTTATAAGTAGTATTACAGTTTCTTTTTGAATTATAAATTCTTTCAAACTAGAAATATAGTGAGCCAATATAATAATTTTATTTTCTGATCAGTTTCAATTAAATATGAGGAAGCTTGTTGCCTTCTGGATATAAATTTAAAGTTTTACAAGAATATATGCTATTGCGGATACACAGCTATTAAAACATTTGTTGAGAAGAATTATTCTTCTGATTTCTATCTGGATTTAAGACAAATGAGTGTCTTCCTATTAAACATGAGTGCAGTATTCTGGTGCTGTAAACTCTTGGAGAAATCTCATAAAAAGGAAAGACATTAAAAAAGTAAAACATAAAAATTAGTGAAAAGACACTGCTGTTTGATTCCAAAGGAATATTGTACCTTCCTTTTACATCTGTATTATTCATTTATTTATTTGACATTTGTCTACTGGGTTAGTCTAACTGAGCTTGTGCCTTTTTTCAGTGGAGGCCCGGAGAGAAATGCTCCACAGTCACAAGTGATACGGGTAACATATACACATTATAAGTTTAACAAGGAACAGGAAAAAAAGTTTTCTGTATACAAGATAAGCAAGTAAAAAGTTCAAAAATGCATTGTACATGCAAAAAACACTATACAAGTGTGTAAGCAAATATCAATTGTTATGTTCAAAGGTTATAGGAAATGAAGCTTGTCAGACTAAGTTACAATAAGAATGAAAAGAAATATATACAGTAAGAGAAATTCACAGGTGTCTCATACTGGCATTGGCAGTATGAGGTTTAGGCGGAAGAAAGCATTTCAGATATGTAAACAGCACAGAGGAAAATGGGTAGAACAAGATAGCAGATAAAGGTTCAGGGGTTGTAATTAGGATAAAGTTATAATTAGGTGGAATAATAGTTGGGAGGAGGAAGAAAGGAAAAGTTAATAGGCAGAATAGTTGTAAGGAAGGAGAATTGAGAAAGAGAGGAAAGGATGGAAGTAAAAAAAAAGAAAAGAAAAAAAAAGTTGGAGGGGGAGAAAGGGAAGTTAATTCAACTGGGCTGATTGCAGTGACAAACCCAGTTGGTGAGCAGGTAATTTCTGAGAGTTTTCTTGAAGTTGTTTTGATGGGAAATGTTTCTGAGGGCAGAGGAAAGATTATTCCACGAGAGGGCTGGGAGGTAGCTGTAGAGGTTTTGCCCTATTGATTATTTAGGTTTTTGTATCTGTAGAAGATGTTGGTCAGAGCTTCTGAGGGAAAGTTTTGGGTTATAGTGGGTGATGAGAGTGGATAAGCTTGGGCAGAAGCTGGGCTTATTTATAAAAGTGTGGATGATGAAAAGGTGAGTAAGTAAGAGTTGGTTAGGAAACTCAAGCCAGCTGAGTGTTTGAAGAGTGAGACAGTGGTGAATTTTTGGTGGGAGGTTGGCTGCAAAACGAGCTACTTTTTTGCAGGTGTTTTCAAGTTTGGATAGTAGAGTAGTCTGTAAGTTAGTAAAGATTTGAGAGCTGTAGAAGAAGTTGGGGAGGAGATAGTCTTGGGCAAGTGGAATTTTAGAGTCGGGAGTAAGGAACCTTTTGTTTCTATATAGCAGTCCAAGCTTTTGGTGTTTTATTTTTGATACAGTGGTGTACATGGAAGTTGAATTTAAGTTGGTTATTGATAATTACTCTGAGGAGCTTTGTGTGGTGTTCAACTGAGATAGAGGTGTTATTAAGGGAGATGGTGATGATGAATGATGATTTAAGATGGTAGAGAGATTTACGTAGAAATAGGAGACATTTTGGCTCATTAGAGTTTAGTTTAAGTTGGTTGTTAATGAGCCAAAATTCAGTGAGGTTAAAGGAAGTTTGTGTTAGGATAAGCAGGTCAGAGGGGTTGTCTGCAACTGTAATGATAGTGGAGTCATCTGCATACTGTATGAGGAATGACTGTGGACAGGATGTGTATAGTTGATTAGTAAAGATGTTAAAGAGAAAGGGGCTGAGAACTGAGCCTTGTGGAACTCCCATTTTATGGGGCGAAAAAGAGATAGAGCAGACAGCCATTTAACAGATTGTTGCATGTTAGCCAGTTAGCTGTAAAACCAGGAGATAGCAGATGGAGAGAGGTTAAGTTGGGAAAGTTTAGAGAGAAGCATGGAGTAGGGACAGTGTCAAAGGCTTTGGAGAGATCTAAGAAGAGGCAGGACACTAGTTTGTTAGTGTCTCTAGCTAAGGAGATAGCATTAGTAAATGAGAGGAGAGCAGTAGAGGTGCTGTAATGGGGGCGAAAGCCATGCTGGGTAGGTGTGAATGGTTTATTTTGAGTGAGATAAGCTAGGAGTTGTTTATGGAGACAGTGCTCAAGGATTTTGGAGAGGAGAGATAGTATGGCTATAGGGCAGTAATTGGAGATATCAACAGAGAGTCTGCCTTTGTGAATAAGCATGGTGTAGAATTTCTTCCAGATAGTAAGAACAATGGATTCTTTGACTGAGGGGTTTATGACACTGGAGACTGAGTAAGCAATAAAGTTAACAGCAACCTTTAGGAAGAGAGGGTATCAGCTGATGGGGAACAAGGTTTAAGTTTGAGAAGAAGATTTTTAATGTAGGCAGTGGAGATGGGACTAAATGAGAAAGAGTGGTTTTGTAGTTGGGAGGTGGTGGCTGCTGAAGGATTGGTTGGTTTTGAAGTTGGCAAAAGTTGACAGATATCAATAAAATAAGAATTGAAGACAGAAGTGGTTTCTTGCCGTGAATTATTAAGACAAGAGTTAGGTTTAGATGGGTAACCTTGGTGGAGAATTTGGTTAACAGTATTCCAGATTTTTTGGGATTGCTAGATTGTGAAGTAAGGGGTGTGTAGTAGAAGTTTTTCTTGTCATTGTTAATATGTTTTTTGGCCAGATGTCTAAGCTCCCTATATTTGTGGAAGTTAAAATGAGACTTAGTGTTTATACAGAGTTTTCATGCAGAGTCTCGTTTTAAGATGAGAGACTGGGTAGTCTTGGTGAGCCAAAGAAGCAGCATGATTTGATTCAGACTATTTTGTGTGTGTGGGGGGGGGGTTAAAAGTGTTTAGGAAGATGGAGTTAAATTGTTGAATGGTTTCATCAAGAGGCAGGTGGTAGAGGATGGACCAGTCAATTCCAGAGAGATGGCTCTTGAATATTCCAGGGTAAAAGTTGATAAGCTTACAGCATTCCCTAAACGTTTGTGGTCTAGTAAGGTGGGGGGAGTAACTTTGGACACAAATCAAAGAGTGATCACTGAATGAGTCAGGCAGGGATTCAGGGTGGTGTTAGAGGTTATGATGTGAAACAAGAATCCAGTCAAGAGAAGAAAAGGTGTTAATGGGTTTGTGAAGGAAAGTTGGTGAAGAGATAAGTTGAATGCAGCCATAAAGGTCAATGCTGTAAGTAGAGGAGTTAAAGGTGAGGGCAAGCCAATTCATATTAACATTACCAGTATGATAGTGTCATTAAGTATAATGTTAGTGAGCCAGTGAAGGATCTGTTCCAGTAAGGGTGTGTTGTTTCCAGGGGGTATGTAGATGGCAACTATAGTTAGGGATTTATGTTTGTTTAGTTTACAGTTGGTGATGATGATTTCAACTGGGAAAAAAGAGGGGGATAGTTTGCTTGGGGAGGTTAAGGATAGAAGGTTGGAGTACATAATGGCAACACCTCCACCTTTTTTGTGTGTTCTATCATGGTGTAAGATGTTATAGCCAGGTGGGAGGAATTCATTGTCAGTGTTATCAGGTTTCAACGAAGTTTCTGAAAGAGTGATTATATTAGGAGAGTATTGAGCTATCCATGAGTGGAATTCTGTGGTCTTATTAAGGATACTATGGATGTTGATGGGATAAAGAGAAAGATGTTTTAGACTTGAGTTTGTAGCTTGCAGGGGTGAGAGGGGTAACACTGTTGGGAATTAAGGAACTAGTGTTAGGACCTGGGTTGGGGTGAATATCACCTGAGAGCTGAAGAGTGTAATGGAGATGTAGTAGATGGTGAAAAGTGGAGTAGGATAGTAGGAATTATAGTTTGTGTTTGAGTTGTGAGAGGAACTTTGGATGGATTGGAGCTTGTATAAGTAAATTTATGTTCAAGGTCAAGGTTTTTCACTAGCCTTACAAAACCAGTCTTAGATTGTTTGTAATTGCCACAAATTCACTATTTTATTGATTTATATTTTAAGATAATGTTTGATATTTGCTGTTCGATAAATGCATTTCTCATAAGAAAACAAAGTTATGTTTTGTAAATATATTGTGTATCTTATCTTGTTTCTGTAATGGATGCATACCACTGTTTCTTGTAGCTACTGTTACTAATTTCTAAGTCATTTACTAAATTCATCATTTATTGAAAGAGAAAACATATATAAGATGATCACATGAGGCTATTTCAATGAAAAAATCCAAACAAACTTTGAAATGAAGAAAACCTCATTTTTTCTACACATACTTTTTCACCAGGCCCACCAATCTTCACGCTTCCTGCCATGAGTCTAGCAAAGTCGTTTCCCCTTTCTGGATATTTTCCAGTGAGAGAGCTCTCATAAAAATGATAGACATGTAAAAAGTGAAGGGGGAGGCATCATACTGGCAACTGTAGCAATGGCTTGCTCTCCTACTGGTATCTTTCAACTAGAGTTGTATTTTTATGGGCCTAGTTCTATTCCCACTGGTTGTCTAATGTCACCATAGTGCATTTTATAACCCCCTCTCCTTTACATGTGCATGCTCACAAACACACACACACACACACACACACACACACACACACACACACACACACACACACACACACACACACACACACATGTATACACATGTCTATCATCACTGGTCTGACACCACAAAGCACACATCTAGTTTTACAGCTCTTGGTGTCATGGAAGCCTTAATTTTCACTGGCAATCATCAAACCAGAACCAACGACTCTCTGCAAGGATCTGTGAGACAGCATATGATACTGATACACACCCTTCATCATCTGTCTCTTTCAGAACACAAATCACTAATGGAAAATTATTACTGAAATACTGAAAAAGTTACATAAGAAAAAAAAAAAGATGCATATTCGTGAATAAAATAAAAATGATAGATGGAGGCCGAAGCAGAACAAAGAGATACAACTTTGCATGTAGTGAGAAACTGCCAAGAAGAAGAGTGTCTGGTCCTTACTTAGTCCGCTGTAGTCCGGTCGGCCCGTCAGGCCCAAAGTGGCGTCGGTTCGTCCGGGTCATGGTGACATCGACATCATCAGAGCCAGGTATAAATAAAGGCACGTGACGCCATCCTCCTCAGTCTTTTTCTGTTGGGTCCGCGAAGCAAGTGCCAAAGTGCGCCGCTCCGTTCTGCGAAATTTTTTTGTTTTTTTTTCGAGACCGATAAGTTGGGCTGCTACTCCGTTGGGAATATTTTTTTTTTTCTTGCCTCAGTTACTTACGAGGTGTAATTATAATATGCGGATGGATGTCCGGACTGCTTCTATAAGAGCGCGAAATACAAATCTTTTAAAACCTAGGCAGGAGGATGATTCCGTTCACGGACGCCGGATCTTTAGATATTCTCCTTCGCCTAAGGTGGTTAGGCCTTCTTTAGGCCTTCTGTTACTGTTTCTCAGATGATTCAGTCTTCTGCTGAAGAGACATTCAAGATTCCCTCCTTATTCTGATGATGCAGAGGATTCCACTCCTTCTGCTTCTCAGAAACCTGCATTCCATGAGGGAACATTTTAAGTGGGAAGGACAGGATTACTCTGATTCACGGGAGAGACTTAGGAGAGTTCTTTTTTTACCACAGCATAGACCTTAGCTATACCCCCGGTTTGTCCTAGGCGGACCCAGAAACTATTAGTCAGGGGCCTAAGTGTGTTAGAGCCTCTGTTGTAAGAATCGGTTCCTGGCTGCCACTGGTTCAGTTATTCGTAGGCACGCCTGGCTTAAGGATAGACGTGGGTAGGGCAGAGGATTAAGAGGAATACAGATTTATCCTTATTTGAGTCTAGTACCCTGTCAGGACATGTGCTTTCTGGGTGTGAGACTGAATACAGCGCACACCTCAATGGAAAAACATTTGCATATCAACAGGGCAGGTGTTGATTCAAACAGACAACACTACTGTCATGTGGTACATCAACAAGCAAGGTGGCGCTCTATCATTCAGTTGGAACAATCTGCATGTATATGCCTTTCCACCTCTGCCTCTTCTTCCACAACAAGTGTTGAATGTTATTTTGATAAATGGAGGAGATTTTTAAAATAAAGGGGAGAAAATTTTGCATACTTTGGATATTCACAGACAGTTGCGTTATTATTTGGTTTCTTTTGCCTTGGGTTCACAGGGTAAACCTGTATGGTAAGAGATTTTGGCTGGAATCAGGCCTCATTCCAGGCTACTACTACTGCTCTACCTTTTCTAGGGGGTAGCTACAAAAAACATTTTTGAGGCAGCTACTTGGAGTTCAATATACGTCGGTCATGCGCCTTTATACCCTGATGCTCTGATGTCAGATCTAGGTGCCCATGACCCACAGCCTAATTTTTGGTATTGGCCGACCGAGAACATCTACATTTATGGTAGGTACAAAACTGTACTTTATAAGGCCTTGTAGTGTAAAGCTGGTTTTAACCAGATTTTTAGTTCAGTTTCACATTCTCAGCAGATAGACCAATGGAAATGTAGATGACTGTATTTTAGAGGCTATTATTTTTTATCTTGACTGTATTGTACATCCTTTATCCTTGCCTTTTGATATAGAAAGTTTTAAAATAATAGTAAATATTATGCATTGTTCTTGTGATTTGCCAGTAACTCTTGTTACATCTCTCAGTCTGTAATTTGTTTTTGCTGTGTATGTTTAGCAACATAATTTTGATTTTGTACACAGATGATTGCATTTCTTGAGCTGAGTCCCACTTTTCCAGCATTCCAAGTGCATGCAATATTTTTGCACCAGGAATATTTTTCAGGATTTTGAATTTTATGTAATATTGCCTTTAAGGTTTTATTGTCTGTATTCTCTTACAATAAATGTGGAAGATTCAGTTTGAGTTTTAGTTCACTGTCTGTGGATGGATTTGGATACTTTCAAAGGAGTCACTTTTGTTACTGAAATTTTTTGAGATGCTTCTTGCAATATGTACAGTCTTAAAGATAATTGCTATAGGCTAGGTGATAATGTTTGTCAAACAGGTCTGGCTTTGTTTTTTTTTTTTTAATTATGTTTCACTTCTATATCCCTTGAGCCATAACCACTAGTTTCTAGTTCTGTCTCTAATGTCAAAGGGTGCTGTTTAGGTGGTTGTGCCAAACTCTGCACCTTCTGATGCTAAAACCATACATGACTGAATTTAGTATGCCTTTTTTAAAGGGTACACTTGTCCTATTAGTCAACTTCTGTTCTTCTCACACAGTTTGGCTTTGGTTCTGTAGAGTTTCCTAGCGTTTGGATGTGTATATTTAGACATATACTTCTGATGACCTGCATATTTCTGTCATAATTTTGAAAATGGTTTTTGTTAGTTCAGCTTTCTTTTTTGGTTTTGTAAATCTTATAAGCCAAGTGACTTCTTGTGCTGCTAGCTTCAGCATTCCTCAGAAAGGGAGGCGGTATTAATAAAAGTATGCCAGTTGATATAGAAAAAAGTAAGACTGCCTTTTCTTACATGAAAAATGGCAAACTTTCCCACAATTTGATTTAAAATTTCTGCCTTTATATTCCTTTTCCTTTAATTTTTTGTGCTGTCACATGACCAAATGTGAGATATGTGGTAAACAACATGCTGTTCTCTTCAACCTCCCACTGTGCAGCTCAAGTTCTAAAGATTACCCCATGTTACAAAATGGGTCTATATTATATTCTTGAAAGCCAACAATGTTGAATCTGACATTGTCGGCACGAGAATATTGAATGCTCAGAATCTCGAGTGTGGAAACAGAAATCTCTGTAAGGGAAGATTTCCATTTACTGCAATGTAGTGTGGTCTAGGAGTTGGTATGTTTAAGTAGCAGGGGAGTGGGGGGTGCAGGGGGGCTTACCCCCCTTCTTAAACCTGTTAGGGTACTTTTTTCATTTTTCTTATTTTATAAGGTCGATGTTTGAAGACATCGACAATATGGTGTTGATCATATGCTGTTCGATGTTTTCAGCTGTCAATCTTATAATATACAAAACTGCAGTTTTAAGTACTCATGATTAATTTTAAAAGCTTCCATGTAATTATTAATGTTAATAAAAAATAATATTCAGTGGGTGGTTTAAACCCCATTCCTTTTGTAAAATTGTAGTAAGTAGTTTCATTTCAGTATGGATAATTTATGCAGTGCTCCAGAAAACATTAATATGGTAACCTCAGTATCCTTTGCAGAATAAGTGTTGTTATTAACAGACCTGCATTGATTCAGTTAAGAGTAATGAACTGGAACAGACTGCTAACATATCATTTCACATGCTTATTTGTTTGTATAGATATGGCTGTGTGAGTGACAATTTTTTTGAAACCCAAATGAGCAAATCCAAATGTCATGAAGCCCATTTTATTGAAAACATTTTTATTTTAATTCTAAAAAGTACAAAAATCATACAGCGCTAATCACACAACTAAAACACACGCACACACACACACACACACACACACACACACACACACACACACACACACACACACACACACACACACACACACACACACACACACACCTTAGTTAAATATACTAACTCTGTGGTGGAGAAAAGTGCAACTTAACACTAACAGGGAGTCACTGTCAAAGCACAAGTAGAACCTATACCAGCAGCAGTTATGTATGGGTAATACCTGTCACCAGATAAAGCTTCAATATATATTTCTACACAGTTTGCTTTTGTTTTACAGAACTATATCTAGTTGTGATACATTCAGTGAAACAACAGACTTTCACACAAATGGTCAATTCAACTGAATGGGTTTTCAGTCATTTTAACACACTGAATTTTCATTCAACAAAGTTGTCATTCAGACAAACGGTAGCCACCCATATCTATCTATCTGTCTATCTATCTGTCTATCTATCCATCTAACTAGCTAGCTATCTGTTTGTCTGTCTGTCTATCTATCTATCTATCTATCTATCTATCTATCTATCTATCTATCTTTCTATCTCTCTATCTCTGTATGCCTGTGTGTGTGTGTGTGTGTGTGTGTGTGTGTGTGTGTGTGTGTGTGTGTGTGTGTGTGTGTGAGTATATATATATATATATATATATATATATATATATATATATATGTATGCACTGTCTACAACTTTGGTAAAATGGAAAACATTAACATGCAGTGGATAACATGAGCCTGCTGTAAGGTAATGTTATGACTGCATTGCCAAAACATCACATTAGGAATAAAAGTATAGATGAGAAAACATGTTAAAGCTAGAAATTAGTAAGACCATGCAATAGAAAATTAAAGCAAATCAAGCATTTAAGAAATAATGAGCAAGAAATAATTCCTGGGAAACTGAAAGTGACTGAATCAAAACTGATTAAAGGTTCACAGTGCTCATATGGAAAACATCTTTCTCATAAGGTGAAAGACAAGTCTACTTTTATTACATATACAGAAGTTCACATACTGGAAAATATTTGGAGTTGTAACGTATGTATTTTCAAACTTGAAGCATTCACGTTAAGATTGTGGTGAATATAATATGCCTAGGTTGTCCTGAGAGTAAAGAAGGCCATTTAATTGCAAGGGAAAACATCACTGTTACGATTTCTAAAATCTGTCATTTGAGTTCTGCAGGGCTATTAATAACATCCCAGGGGTATTTTAAATTAAGCTGCTATGACTGTTCATGTTATAAAAATGAATTGTTACATTTTTAAGGTTGATTTGGATCTCCAAAAGCTCCAAGTAAGGGTTGTGGGGTAATTTGGTCTGAAGTAATAATGTTTCTAACAAGTATAGATATTCCCCACAGTTTCCCAAGGGTTTTAAGAAACAGTAGGCACTAAACCCTGGTATGCAGGAATGTCTGCCACTCAACTAAAATCATGTCTCACTAACTGTACAAATATGAACATGTTCATGTTGCAGGTGGGCCTCTAGTTCTGGCATTTTTCTGTTTAGACTCCCAGCATTGAGTAGTACCACCTTGATGTTGTCCAAATTTGAGTTTACATTTTCTGTGTAGGAATGTCCAGAAGGGGGATTATGGGGGGAGCAGCAAAGGCTTTAGCCAGTGTGCAGAAGTTCTTGTATGACAGGTAGGCCATCCTTGCAAAACAGTAAATCTTATGTACCATATCATCCCAGAATGACATATGTTGAAGCCTCTTAGAGTGAAACCAACAAATTAGCCAGTTCTTAAAAGCCAATGATCTTGTCTTTACCTTGACCATACAGATGGATGGGAGGGACATTTCTGAACTCCCTTGTAATGACACCTATTTTGTGATGGATTTTGACTGAGATACCCACCTTATGAAAAATATAATACAGACTCATTAGGACATTTTTGCTAGTATGCCTAATAGTCCTGATGTCTTCTCTGGGAAACTGAGGTATAGTTTGAGAAGGGGACAGAATTTTAAGAATATTTTTGAAAGTCGTAAAGTTGATTCAACTTCCAGAGTAAAGATAGGCACACACAAATGAAGAAGGTGCCCCCAATGCCCCTATGTAGCCAATGTGGATCAATGTGGATCAACTATATTTGGTGGGTCCCGTTGGACTGTTAAAGGCTAAGGGGTATTTTAATTGTCATTCTAAATATACCTTGCCTATTGTTCCTCATGTTTTGCATTTTATATTGGCAAAATGGAAAGAACTTTGAGACAGAGAATTTATGAACACCTCTATGACATCTCCAGGAAAAGAGAAACCAATGCATTATTTAAACATACTTTGTTATGTGAGGACTATTCTTTTAAATTTTGGGTGTTGGAGCAGGTAAAATGTTTTTTGGGGGGATTGGGAAACTAGGCTTGAGTATTGTGAGTTAATGTGGCAACTAAAGTTTGATGCCTGCTTAGTCCCTGGGTTGAATGAACACTATTCCATCCTACCAGCCTTAAAGAAAAGAGCTTTAAAATAATTTATTTATTTTTATTTTTGTTTGTTTTGGGGCTAGTCAGCTGGATATATGTCATTTTCAGTGGAGGCCCGGGAGAAAAGCTCATGGTAAAAAAAGAAAAGATGAAGAAAATTAAATACTCTGTAAGAAGAGAAGAAAGAGAGAGAAAGGTCGTTAAGGAATCAGATAGAGATGAAAAAAAAAAAAGCTAAGAGGTTTTATGACATGACAGACAGAGCCAAATGTTTATTAAGAATTTTTTAGTTTAGTTTGAAAATAGGAGAATGAAGTTAGGATGTAAGTGTCATTGAGTGGAGGAGTGAGCTGAATTTTTGGATTTTTTGTTTTGTTTGGATTTTTTTTTTTATTGTGGAGGTGGGGTACCTCTGTTTATGTATAGGGAGTTATGTGGGGTGGAGAGTATTGGGGTGTTGGGTGGGTGATGTAGGGCATTATGGGGGCAATAGAGTTGATATAGTGCATTGCATGAGGTGTGTTCCAGCCACCCTAGCTTCTTGAGATTTAAACAATGATGAGTTCTATATGGAGAGGCAGTTGCAAATCTGGCAATATTGTTATATGATGTAGTAAGTTTTTTAAGATTATGTTTAGAAGGATTTGTGTATATGGTAGAAGCATATAAGGTTATGTTATGGGATGTTTACATTTTCTATAGTTATTGAAGTTCTTTATGTGTACATTTTTTTAAGTGTGAATTTTTTACATGTGCATTTTTATGTGTGCATTCTTATATTGTCAGCTTGACCACAGTATAACAACAACGTTTCCACTGCTGCATTCTTTACAGTTCCATTCACTGTTGTACCTTGTTAAGTTAGACAATTAGGTATTGACCAGTGGAGTATTGTTATGTTAAGTGGTTTGACTATTTAATTGTTAATCAGTTAGTGCTGGGTTATTCTGATGAAGATCCCTTGTGGAATGAAAGTGCTAAATCTGTGTGGTGTATTGGAACATTAAGGAATTTATTTTTTACCTTGGTAGTTCGTGGATTTTTGGACTTTCCTGGTGACCAGTGTGCCTGACTGTTTTTTCTCAGTTATATATTTATATAAGTTTGTCAATCTTATATTTGTCTCTCTAAATTTCTGTGTGTGTGTGTGTGTGTGTGTGTGTGTGTGTGTGTGTGTGTGTGTGTATATATATATATATATATATATATATATATATATATATATATATATATATATATATATATATATATATATATATATATGTGTGTGTGTGTGTGTGTGTGAGTGAGTGTGCCTGGGTTCCCTGACATTGGTTAATTTGAACTTAGATAAACGTCTGTATTGTCAACACACTTTTGTTGACAGTACTGATGTTTGACAGCTATGAAAGATTGACAGTCCAGATTGACAGTCCATGGGGTAAGGAAATATGCAATTTCCTCTGAGATTGTGTGATCTTGAAATGTATATGTATATATCTATATAGTTTCACTTCATAATCTCGAATTACTGAAATCTCGAAATTCAGTAACCCGAGACTATGAAGCTGAAAACCAGAATGCCAAAAGTGCATAAGAGCAAATTTGAATATCTCGAATCCGCGCTTATGCATTTCTGGTACGTCGCATATATTGTTATGTTGCCTGAAATTGCAGGTTAGTGAGTGTTTATGTGTGTTTTTGTACATTGTGTGTGTGGGTAAGGGTAGGGAGGTGTAAGTGTGAGTGTTGGATTTGTTGGTGTTTGTGTATATGTGATGTGTATTTGTGTACGAGCGAGTGGTGGATGGCGTGGTGTGTGGTTTGTTTTTGTTTATGTTATGTGCGACCTCGGAGTTGGTATATATAAGTAGGGTGTTTGGGGGCGCAGCCAGCCACATGGGGGGTGCAGGGGGGCTTGCCCCCCCTGCTTATATGTAGTGTAGGGTTTTGTGGTTTGTGTGCTGTGGGTGGAATGGTGTGTATGTTAAGTGGTGTACGGGGTATGTATGTTCGTGATTGTGTGATTTGGGATTTGGGATTGTGAGTTTTGGTGTTGTGAATGATTCGACTTCATAGTCTTGCGTTAATGTGTTAATGTTCTTGTTTGTCAACATGAGTTTATCAGCATTAAACATGTCAACATTTGTGTGGTTTGAGGAATACTTCTAGATCCATATAGATAGATATATCAGTTTAGATGCGTTATAATTCCTATGATGTATACTGCTATATACTGGATGTAATAATCTACTGCTGCTGGTTTGGTAGCACCTTATGCTAAGTGCAAACCTTTGTGCATTTTGTTTAAGTGGTTGCTAGCTCCCACCCGGTACTATCAAAGTCTCATCAATGCTCACCAGAGCAGTAGTTCAATCATGCAAATTAATAATGTTATGACATGGGATGCTTAACATATGCCATACATTACATATTGGTAGTATGAATCAAGCTGTCTCATTCTTTCCTGGTGACATAGTAGGAAGTTAGAGCATGAAAACAGAGCAAATCCCTGACCATTTTCCTACAGCATATGTTGTACCTTTTCTGTTACTGCTCATCTTGCATTTTCATTCAGTTTTTTTCTGATTTTATTATCAGTGATCCACCTAGCTTAGTTTTTTTTTCTTTTTTTTTTTGTGAACAGCTGCAGTCTACAACAATAGCAGAATGATATACCAGTTCCTTTTTTTATCCCAGCCATTACTGTTACAAAGCTATTCCATAATCAGCTATACCAACTAGCCATGTATTTTCAGTGGGTAATTACTGCTTAATCTTTATGCCTGCTCTGCTCAAGCAAGTTCCATATTTACTTGTCAGTGTTTCATGAATATGTATCTCTGCCATTTGCTGCATCAATGGGGCTGTCATTGATTGACTGATTTATTCATTCATTCAATTATTTTATTGTTTATTGTATGACTGTTATCATTCATGCCTATATACTTTCTTGTTCTGCAGCTGTTGTACAAATGAAGGAAAGGTTTCAAACATCTGTTATGTATGCTTCTGCAGCTAGTGGAGACACAACCTCCAATGAGTGTAAAATAAACTTATGGTGATACACTGAACATATAGCACGCGTGTTTAGCTAAATTTATGAAACAGTGGTAAGACGGGCAGAGCCTAATTTTATACTTTGTTAATATACTGGGAATGACTCATGCCATTAGCATTTGACCAGTATGATATAATCAGGCTGCTGATCTTAAACAGATTATTACAATAAGTTCTAAATTGTCTGCAATGTCAGCAGATTATTGTAACAATGTTCACGCCTGGAATGTAGGCAGGCTGCAAGATGCTAACAAGTCCTGTCCTGTAGTCATAGGTTTGGATTCTGTCTTTCTTTGCTTACTTTGTGTTTCTGAGCAACTCATTTAAGCACAGTAGTCAAGCACTTAGTGTCTAATAGGTTTACTGGAATTCTCTAATTGAAATATGAATAGGGTACTCATACATTTTAAAATTTGTACAAAAATGTATTTTAACAGCATAGGTTTGTCAGGAAAGGATAAATGGCCACTTTCCCTTGGCCCTTGTTTTATACATGTAATGTTTAAAGTTTTATTGAATAGAGCGCAGATGAAAGCACTAGACATGTTTGGTGAATAATTGGTAAACAGACTCTGCTTAAGCATATTTTTGTTCTTTTATTACAATTTCAACAAGATTTCTTCTTGCTTATGCAGGATACTGCCATTATATTTGCTAGCCAGGTACTTTCTTGTTTTGAATTCTTAAATGTCCCAAACATTTGGTTAGAAGATTGGAACCATTGTGAGGTCACAGTACTCCTTACCTGGATGCAGTGACCACAGTAGGCAAAGTTCTCTAAATAGTAAGTATGTGAGTCCCAGAACCAGCAGTTTTCTGAAACCGTCCTGAAAGTACATCATTATTGCTATTATTGTTATTATTATTATTATTATTTTTCTACTTTTTCCATTTGTCAAAGTGTTTATAAATGAATATCTTAGACATGTTTACAGCCAGTAACCTTGACATCTTTAAAATTCTGAATAGATGCAAAAAGCCATTTTGGTCTCTTCCACTTAAAGTCAAGTACCTTTGATGACTGAAATGTTATTTTTATATAAATCATACTTTCTGGTATTAGCACCAGCAAACAGAACAGAAGAGTTTGAACAAAGACAGGAACAGGATTTCACACTTGGGCAAGTTTCAGTTTAGAGCTACACCAACACACTGAATGTTTATTCTGTACAAATATGATCCCTCTAATTGTATATTCAAGATACTATTCAATTTTCTTATGTTATGAACTTCTTGTATACAGTGGCGTATGGACTAGGATTCAGAAAGACACACCATGGTGTTTATCACAATTGCTAATCAGTAGTTCCAGAGTTATCTCCAAAACTCACAGTCTTCATTTTTCTACTGTGTGACCCTGGGCAAGTCACTTAACCCAGCACTGGAAGTGGGCAACTAAGAATTTGGCTAGGATTCTCAATGGTCTCCTGGACTGTGAGCTTAGCATCTATCTATGGACCTACAAGGGTCCATCTATGAACAGAATATTTTAGTCTTTTACTCATAATTCATATTCAGCCACTGGCACCCTAAACATAGACATAGCACACAGTTCTGTTATAGCACCACTTTTATTGTCTGACTTTCTAAATGATTTCACATACAAACTGTCACACACTGATGTAATATTTTATGTTTATGACATAATTCTCCTACACTCTAATAAACCTATAGTGGTTTAGAGCAAACAGTGGAAGCCAGCTTCTCTTCTCTCTGCAATTGTAAAACAACAACAGTAACAATAACAGAAGTAATAATTAATCCACACACATAGACTAGCTTCCTTAAAGAGCAATGAAAATGTAGCTGTACTAATCATCATGCAAAAAAAAAAAAAATACCCACTTGACCCTACTTTATCATTCTCTCAAAATAATGATCTATATACAGACAAGGTTATAACTATCTACCCAAAACTGAATATGATCTCCCATATATATGTATATGGTCTGATTGTGACAGACAAAAGCTTCAGGTAGCAGAAAACAGAATTAAGAGATTTATTCTATTAGAAAGAAAAATCCCGCTGTGGTGGTGCTGCAGTAGAGTTGTCACCTCACAGTAAGACGCTGTCCGGTTCGATTCTCAGCTAGAGCGTCTTCTGCATGGAGACATGCGTGAATGGGCGTACCTTCGTTGAATGTTGTGCATCAGGGCTGGTAATGCGGCACGTAAAAATCAACTACTAATCATTAGCGGACCGGAGTTCCACTGTGGCGACCCCTAACCGGGAAAAGCCAAAAGACGCAACATTCTATTAGAAAGAAAAATAACTCACCATTGTGACTTACTAAAAGTATACACATAAATGGACAACACTACAAACCAGAGCAATAATGTTCCTCAATATACTACCTTTAAAACTAATTAATCTTGGACACTGCCCACCTTTGAAAAATACTTTCTGTATCAAAGAATATGTGTACAGCCTCACTGGTATCCAAGAACTGAAAGCACAGCAGCAGGTTGTCAAAACGTTTTCAGATGATACTAGAATGTAATTTGGTCTTGATAAATGTGCAAAAGCAACCTCTAAAGAAGGAAAAATGCAGCACCAGGAAAACATCAGTTTGGGACAAGAATGTGATATAAAAGAACTTGAGCAAGAGGGAGTGTATAAATACTTGGGAATTGAAGGATCAGCAGTAAAACCATGGGCGGCCCATGCTATTGGACTGCCGGACTGCAGCCCCCTCAACTGTAAAATAAAAATAAAAATAAATAAAAAGAAAAGAAAAAAAATTTTAAAAATTTGAAGACTTCGCGCATGCGCACTAGTCCGGACTGCTGCTGAGTGTGTGGAGCATGCGCAGATTGTCTCAGCAGCAGTCCTGTTTGGGAAACATGAGGAACGGAGCTCTCAGAAGTCTATGCAGTTTTAAACTGCATAGACTGTCCTGGAACTCGCTGGGAAAACGCGTCGGGGTCGGACTGCAATGTCAGCAGCCTGGAATTTGCTGCAGTCTTGTCGGGAAGATCTCGCGGGTCTTTTTGTGTGGGGTTTGGATTTATTGGTTTCGGATCTCGTGGGACTGGAGTTGCGCGGGTGGGGTTTGGATTTATTTATGGTGGTTTCATTTGCATTGGATTTATGGAGAAGGACAAGAGGGATTAGGGTTTGTTTTTACAGGTAAGTGGTGTGTGTGTGTGTGTGTGTGTGTGTGTGTGTGTGTGTGTGTGTGTGTGTGTGTGTGTGTGTGTGTGTGTGTGTGTGTGTATGTTTAACCTGGGACTAGGCTTTTCTTTCATTTGCTAATTCTGATGAACGTTTGGTTCCTGTGGCTATATTTGATTAATTTTTCACATTTGATAGTTTTTTTCTCCTTGTCAGTGGATATGCAATCTTATGAGCATTATCAAAGGAATGTTGTACATAACTGCAAGTTTTGTTTGCTTGTTATTTTCATGTCTGGCCATACATCAGGCAATGACAGCTGCAGAGATATGAGGCTATAAAAATTAAATTATCTTTCAGTACCCCTTGCTGAGAATAATGAAAGCTAAATCAATCTGTCAACATGCTAGATTATTAAATCCATTAACTTGATCTTTAAGATCAATATTTCCTAGTTTTAAAGAGATGTATCAGTCACAGAATACTTGTCATAAATCATAATACTTCATTTTTGGGACTTATTGGTTTTATGGATACTGTTGTGAAGAAGAAATTATGAGCAGTCTAATTCCTCATTGCTTTCTGTTTCTAATAGTTTATGGGTGGAGAAATCTCAGACAGTTCATTTAAGGAGAAAAGTGGAAGGAACAAGCTGTATCAGTGAAAGTCAGAAAGCCTCATAAACTCTTCTATTAGATCCAAAGCTGATGTGGAATATCACTGATTCCTAATAGGCCAGGCTATGTGAAATGAAGGTATTTTTGCAGCCTTGCTTTTCTGTTATGTTATAGCAATCTTGTTTCATATTTTTGTCACTGCTTATAGAACATGATTTTATGTACCATGTTTATATTTTCTTCTGCTCAAACCCATGTTATCTAGTTTTTGTTTGTTTCTAAATAAATTACAGTGGTAACACAGCATTTTTCTTTCACAAAGCAGGTGATTTGGCATAGTGGTATGTTGTTCTGACTCTTTGCACAGGGACCTTGGCAGTAAAATGTATGGTGGTAACACAGCATTTTATTCTAGCAGCTTTCCAAGATTATACAAGCAATGTTTAATGTGTCCCTGGTTTTTGCCCTTTTGACCCACCACAATAAATTTGGCTTTTTCCAGATTTCTTGTGCTGCAAAGTTGAGATGCAGTTGAGTATTGAATATATTTTACAAGGAGCTGAGAGCTGCAGGGGAACAGAAGTTTAGTGTTGCTTAAGTGAAGTTGGTTTGCCTTGTTAATAGCACAACAGGTTGTGTACTTGCTTTTGATGCAGAAAGCTGTGGGTTCTGCTCCCACAAGGGGTGGATGCTGCCATACTGAGAATGTTCTCCTTGATGAAGATACTAACTATGAGTCTGTTATCAGTTTGCCATCCATTTCCTCTTGCAATATTACTAGCTTATCATTTTTTAATGTAATATAGGCAATTTATTCCTGAGGGGCAACAGACACTTTATTTTTCGATGAAACCATGAAATATAAAGGTGTTTGTTAGCAGCAACATCTTCATTAGTTACAGATTTCTTTAATGTGGAATTATTTAGATGACTTTTACTTCTTCAGAGATTGTGCATATTTCCTGATAATGGACTGTAGAATTGTGCATATTTACTGATAATGATGGACTGTAGAATTGTGCATATTTACTGATAATGGTGGACTGTAGAATTGTGCATATTTACTAATAATGGTGGACTGCAGAATTGTGCATATTTACTAATAATGGTGGGCTGTGGAAGTCTGAGTAGACTTTTATGATGGAAATGTTCTGAACTGGGCAGTTTTGTCATTATGGGTGCATGCGTTTTGTTTCTTTGCTTACTGGTAAAATGTTCAAAACAAATTTAAAACGCCCTCTAACAACTGTATTGTATTGTACAAGGAATATAAATTTAGTACAATGAGGAAGGTGTATCAAAGAGCACATGTGTGTTTCATATGCAATGGGCCTATGATTTGAAAACAGCCCAAAATTAATCTTTATCTGCCACTGGCAAAATGTATTTTCTTTGAATGTGGGTTTCAATGCTGTTTCAATAAATGTGAGTTTCAAGGGCAGAGAAGTTTTAATGCTAAGTCTGTTTTTCATTGTGAGACTGCATTGCTTTGTTTAGCAGATGTCTTAGTGTCTGTGCTGTAAAATACAAAATAAAACTTTCAAATGAAGTCCAATTCATCATAGAAGTAAAGCAGTATGCACATTAGTGTTTATGGTAAATGGAGTGAAATAGCCAAGTAATGGATCATTGGAATGGCTGCAGAGGCTCCATTCAACCATGATTTTGTCAGGGAGGAAGGGCAGCAAACTGAGACAGGACCAGCTGAACTATACCTCCCAACTGTCCAGATTTTCAAAGAATGAATAGATTTTTGCTTCTTATTTTTGGTTTGTTCTTCATAAAATTTGTAGTTTTCTGGCAAATCATTTAGGAATTAAGTCACTAAATAATGATACAGTGAGTTTCAGACTTCATAACCTTCAGAAAAATGCATGCTAAAGTAAGAACTGTTATTCTATTAACTGTCTCAATTTATACAAGAGCAATTTTTAGTACTGTTTTTATGTTCCCCCAATATATTTGACCTTGTTCAGATTTACTGCATTAACAGGTTGAGAGGTACATGCAAATTGCTTTATAGAATTAGGCATAGCCAACCTCTCAACTGTCCCTGATTTTGGCTCAAAATGTTGCTCTTCCCCCTAATAATCCCTCTGCAAAATAGCAATTTTGGAAGAAAACATGGAGAGTTTACAATTAAGAAATAATTATAATAATCGAAGTTATAGATTACTTGAAATGCATGTAGATTCTTTTATTTTGTCAGCTGCTCAAGTTAGCAGTACTAATATTAAAGTGTCCCTTCTTTGACAGGTTCCCAGCTGTAGTGTGTGGCTATTTCATATTTTTGCACCACATTTTTGGTCCATTTTTCATAAAAATTGTGTGTTTTGGCAAATTAGTGACAAATCACTAAAGACTCTTCAGAAAATTCATACTAATGCAAGACCTATTCTATTATCTTTCTAAGTTTATTAGAGCAATATTTAAAATTTGTCCTTATTTTTGGGCCTTTGTCCCACTTCTGTGTATGGCTTTATCCAGATTTCTTGCTCTGAGGTTGAGAGGTATGACAAATGTGTCAGGGCCATCACAGTCAGCCAGAGACATTTCAAATTGTGACATACTTGTTGCACCCCACTCCCCCATGTAGTGACTCTGGATGTGTCCAAGCAAGGCAAGGAGTAGTTATCCAGTGTAAATGTGCAGTGTGCCCCCCCCCCATCCAAGGTAGACACAAGTACTAAAGTCGCTTTTCATCTGTCGTTGATTTTGCAGAATGGTCTGGTTTCTGTCATATTTTTGTACTGTTGATTTATGCTTATTACTCAGATTTATGCTTATTACTCAAAGTGCCTGTTGCTCTGTGTTTAAGTAGCAATGCTTTAATGACCATAAGATAAGCTTGTCTGATATCGTAAGATGCAAGTAAGCTTTAATAAGCATACTGTTAAAGAATTGCCAACATTGAAAGCCTTTCTGTTGCCATGCAGAGATTACTTAACTAGGTAATGTATAAGCCTTTGGTATTGAAGGACAGGATTACATTAAAAAGCTCACACTTGTTGGAGACTTCCTGTCATCTCTACAGGCTTTACCTGTAAACTAAACAGAATGTCAATCATGTGTGGTCCATAACCTGTACAGTAATCCTTTAAGCAATGTATCTTGAGCTTGTTTCTTGTTTGCTTTTCATTTTTTACTTTGATCATGTTTTCCTCATGAAACAAGTAGATAGTTGTCAGGCAGCAGGTCTTTTTTGAATAAGAAACATTTTTACAAGTAGGGGCATCACAGAGATTCTACTTTCAGCATGTTACTTGGTACTTTAATAAAGCTGAATATAAATTATAATTAGAACTGCAGTGCAAGGAGAAGTGGTTTGAGTTGAGTGCTGCTTGTTTTTCTTATACTTGATTTTGACTGGCATTCCAGTAATGTATTTAAAAAGTCATTTATTTTTTCATGCCTCACAACCTTTTGTTTCCATCTAGATATTAAGTAAGCTGTCATGCAGCCAACGCATTGAAATATTTTTATTCTTCTACACTTATTTTTGTCTTACTTGGACTCTCATAATGATGGTTTGGCACCCAGGGCAGTATATTTAATTAAAGTTAGTTTTTGTGGTTTTGATCATAGCTCCTCCCCTTTCTAGTTGGCCACACCCCTTCCCCTTGACCCCACCCATTCAGCTGTCTCCTGCAGCCCCCCTTTGATTTGAAGTCACCAGCCACCACTGAGTAAAACATGAACAAATGCGAAGACAACTCAGTAAGGAATACTTTAGAAGACTTAATTTAATCCTGAGAACAGCAATGACATCTAGGAACAAGATCCAAGCTGTAAATCAAATTGTTCTTCCTGTCCTAACTTACAGTTTTGGCGTGATTGACTAGCCCCAAAACGTGTTGGATGTATTGGCTATTAAAACAAGAAGGATGCTTCATGCTCACCAAATGATTTATAAAAATCAGTGTATACCAAGATTATATATTCCCCGTTCCAAAGGAGGGATGGACCTCCTTGGAATTGATTACATGTATAGATCTGCAATCGTGGAACTCCACACATATCTACTGACCTCACAAGTTCCAAATATAATGAAAGTTTTGAAACATGAGGAGAATAAATCTAAGATGACTTCTCTGCTTAATTTAGCAGAAGCATATCGACATCAAGCAGGAATGGAAATCAAACCAGAAGTAGATAAAAACCAGGCAGCAACTAAATGTGCCAAAAAATAAAAGAAAGAATATAAGGTGAAGGACCAGATGAGAAGACAAGAAATGTGGAAAAAACATAAATATAGTTGCAAGTATAGAAAACTTCTTTAAGAACCTCATGTTGATCAGGAACAAATGGAGGAATGGTTAAGGAGAGGTGAATTGAAACCAAGAAATCAAAGGTTAATATTGGTAGCCCAAGATTGTCCAGTGAACATGTGGGAGAAACAGACAAATGTTGATTGTGTGAAACCAAATTGGAAACAGTCACTCACCTTGTTGCTGGTTGCGACACACTAATGGCAGAGGGACTGTATACTGAAAGGCATGATAATGTGGCGAGACTGTTGCACTGGGGATGTGCAAACATTGTGATATTGAAGTAGCTGAAAAGCACTGGAAACATGAGCCACAAAGCGTCATAGAAAATGATGAAGGTCATATTCACATGGGATCACCCATTACCAACAGTTCAAAAGATAGATGCTAGAAAACTGGATATAGTGGTCCAAGAAAAGAAGACAAAAGTAGCATTGATCATTGAAATCACCATACCCAGTGACTACAGTGTCTTCCATAAAGTGAGACACAAAGTCATAAAATATCAGAATCTGCAGGTAGAAATGAGAGCAATGTGGAAGAAAGATACCGAGACAGTTCCAATAGTTATAGGAGCAATGTGTCTTATAAAAAAGAATTTACAATCGTATTTGGATATGTTACCAATACTGCAGTGGTGGTGCTGCGGTAGCATTGTCACCTCACAGTAAGACGTTGTCCTGTTCGAATCTCAGCTAGAGCATCTTCTGTGTGGAGACATGCATGAATGGGCATACCTTCGTTGAAGGTTGTGCGTCAGGGCCAGCAACTCGGCACGTAAAAATCTACTGCCAATCATTAGCAGATTGGAGTTCCGCTGTGGCAACCCCTAACCGGAAAAAGCCAAAAGACACAACGACAACAACATCTGGATATGTTACCAGTGCATGTAACGCCGTACTAACTGCAGAAGGAGTCATTACTGGGCACATTGCGGGTGCTGCGAAGAGCACTTCCAGCTGACATCAAAGATTGAAACAATACCTTTAATCATACTTTGATTTGGGAATGGGGTCCATTCCCGTCATAGTATTAGAAACCCAAAAGACTTGGAGAAATTAAAAAAGCAGTAACCAAGATACCCAGACAGTTCCAATAGTAGTAGGAGCAACGAATCTTATAAAAAATTATCTACAATCGTATTTAGATATGTTACCAATATATGTAACCCCATACGAATTGCAGAAGGAGTCATTACTGAGCACATTGCAGGTGCTGCGAAGAGTACTTCTGGCTGACATCAAAGACTGAAACAATATTAATTTCATGATATTTAATTGTACTTTGACTTAGGAAAGGGGTCCATTCCAATCACGGTATTAGAACGCCAAAAGATTTGGACAAATTAAAAGAGAAAGTAACTAAGATAACAAAATTGCCCTAGAAAAACCTCACTTCAGGTCAACCATAGACAAGGAAACCTTTTGTAAGCTTAGCCCAGATACATGTAACCAAATTCCTCTGGACATTAGTAAAATTAACATATTAGGTGAAATCTAGTCAAAGCTAAAAGAGCATCTTTGACATGAATGTGAGTGTAACTGCTTTTGGGGTGCTGGGTAAACAGCACCAGACACCTTCATTAAGCTAAACTACAGCCTTATGACTGTATATCATAATTGAAAAATCATCTGGTTATATATACCAACAACTTAAGGTGAAACTGTAATAAATGAAATCATCTGGTTATATACACACACACACACACACACACACACACACACACACACACACACACACACACACACACACACACACATACACACACACACACACACACACACACACACACACACACACACACACACACACACACACACACACACAACACATTTATTAAAAGCTTCTAGCCCTTCAGCAAAAAGACTTTGCCTTCACAGGAAGTATGAAACAAAGTATAGCAATCAAATACATAAGAGAAATCCCCACCTACAAATATTAAATAGCCAAGAAAACATTCTTACTAAATAACAGCAGACCACTTCAATCCTTATTAAGACCTAATGTATTAAGTGTATTGTACTGTAAAATAAAATATGCCTCTTTAAAACATAAGACCCTTTTTAATACTTTTATCTATCTTGTTTGTATTTGTATAGTGATGTATGATTCCTGCCTTTCTTCTTCTTCTTTCAGCTGTTCCTGTTACGGGTTGCCACAGGGGATCATCTGTTTCCATTTCTTCCTATCCTCTGCATCTTGTTCTGTCACACCAACCACCTGCATGTCCTCTCTCACCACATCCATAAACCTTATCTTAGGCCTTCCTCTTTTCCTGTTACCTGGCAGCTTCATCCTTAGCATCTTTTTCCCAATATACTCTGCATCCGTCCTCAGCACACGTCCAAACCAACGTAATCTTGCTCTCTGGCTTTGTCTCCAAACCTTCCAACCTGGGCTGAGCCTCTGATATACTTATTCCTAATCCTGTCCACCCTTGTCACACCCAGTGCAAATCTTAACATCTTTAACTCTGCCACGTCCAGCTCTGACTCCTGCCTTTTTGTCAATGACACTGTCTCCAACCCATGTAACAAAGCTGGTCTCACTACCTCTTGTAGACCTTCCCTTTCACTCTTACTGGTACTCATCTGTCCCAAATCACTCCTGACACTCTTCTCCACCCACTCCATCCTGCCTGTACTCTCTTCTTCACCACTCTTCCACACTCACCATTACTCTGAACTGTTTTTTCCCAAGTATTTAAACTCATCCACCTTCACCACCTCTACTCCCTGCATCCTCACCATTCCTCTATCCTACCTCTCGTTCACACACATATATTTTGTCTTAGTCCTGCTGACCTTCATTCCTCTTCTCTCTAGAGCATATCTCCACTTCTCCAGGGTCTCCTCCACCTGTTCCTTACTCTCACTACAGATCACAATGTCATCTGCAAACAGCATAGTCCACATGGACTCCTGTGTGATCTTGTCTGTCAACCTGTCCATCACCACTGCAAATAAGAAAGGGCTCAGAGCTGATCCTTGATGTAATCCCACCTCCACCTTAAACACATCCTTCACTCCCACTGCAGACCTCACTGCTGTCACACTACCTTTGTACATATCCTGTACCACTCTTACATACTTGTCTGACACTCCCGCCTTCCTCATACAATAGCACAACTCCTCTCATGGCACCCTGTCATATGCTTTCTCTAAGTCCACAAAGACACAATGCAACTCCTTCTGACCTTCTCTGTACTTCTTCATCAACACTCTCAGAGCAAACATCGCATCTGTAGTGCTCTTTCCTGGCATGAAACCATTCTGCCGATCACTAATCATCACCTCCCTTCTTAACCTAGCTTCCACTACTCTTTCCCATAACTTCATGCTGTGACTGATCAGTTTAATCCATCGGTAGTTACTACAGCTCTGCATATCACCCTTATTCTTAAAAATCGGTACCAAAACATTTTTTTCTCCATTCCTCAGGCATCCTCTCACTTTCCAAGATTTCATTAAACAATCTAGTTAAAAACTCCACTGCCATTTCACCTAAACACCTCCATGCTTCCACAGGTATGTCACCTGGACCAACAGCCTTTCCAGTCTTCATCCTCTTCATAGCTGTCCTTACTTCCTGCTTGCTAATCCATTGCACTTCCTGATTCACTATCACATTATCCAACCTTCTCTCTCTAATTCTCTTCATTCATCAGCTCCTCAAAGTACTCTTTCCATCTGCTCAACACACTCTCCTCGCTTGTGAGTACATTTCCCTCATTATCCTTTATCACCCTTACCTGCTGCACATCTTTACTAGCTCAGTCCTTCTGTCTAGCCAGTCTGTACAGGTCCTTTTCTCCCACCTTAGTGTCCAGCCTTTCATACAACTCTTCATACGCCTTATCCTTAGCCTTCACCACGTCTCTCTTTTCCATGCACCTCATCTCCTTATACTCGTGGCTACTTTCTTCATCTCTCTGACAATCCCACTTCTTCTTTCTCTGTATACTCTCCTGTACTTCCTCATTCCACCACCAGTCTCCTTGTCCTCCTTCCTATGATTCCTGCCTTTATATTTCCAAAATGTCCATCTTGGCAACTTAAAATTTTTCTACTAGCAATGTTTATTAGTAATATTCCTCCACTGCTTTTTTAACCTATTAGAGACACTCCTTTTAGTCTTGCACCCCAGAGGCATTGATTAACATACATCACATTTTGCTATCACAATTGCTGTTACACAACTTTATTCTTATTAATTATAAACAAAATCATCCAAAGACATAAATCTAAATACACTACACGAACCACAGCTACTTATTTTTGTTCTTGTACCAAAAAAACTCATATTGAATTCTTGTACTTAAACATATAAAATGATTATGAACATGCATATTCTGTACACTGAGTCCATATGAATATGAAGCGATTATTTTTTTAGGTAATGCTAATTTTACTCTTTCAACTAAGAACAACATTGGCCAAAAAATAATAGCTTGGAAAACTTCTTCTGAACATGTATTAATTGCATGACTATGCATAAATCTTCCTCATGGTTTTGCTTTTTATTTATAAAATCAAATTTATCAATAAAATTATAATTTCCCTTTATCAGAATATTCATATTAACTCTACTTGCATGCACATGCATGCTGTTAATGTCATCAACATTATATCCTCTACTTTTAAATAATGTAACTAAAATTTTAATCTGGCCAAATAATCTACCCAACTACTCCAATTTCTGTGAGCTTATAAAAATTCACCATATGGTAATGTAGAATTTAAATGTTGCCAATAATGGCTAGTACCATGTAAAAAAGTACATGCATCAGTATCTTTTCTATGCATTTTACAAATAACATTTATTTATTTTTGTGCTTTGGTTGTGACATTAAAGGAAGAGAATTTGACTGTCTGCGAGCTTTATTGTATGCCTTCCCAGGTCTATTGTTTGTTTTACAAGTAATCTTTGTGGACCTAGTGCAATTTTCTTTGGATATTTACCAGGTATTATGATTATTAAAAAAGGATATACTTTAAAAATGCTCTGTTTCAAGTTACACCATTACCAAATAGACATATCGCGTTTATATCACGTTATCGAAAGATGAAAATAGAGATCACTATTTCATTGGCCCCAAAATATCTAAACATGAAAATATCGAACATTCAGAACAGCAAATTTTTCCCATGGAAAATATTCGCTGCTCTGAAACACATACACACAACACAAGCACATCAAACAAACAGCAACCACACATACACTTAAATTCCTACATCTAACACTACACTAAACTAAACATACACTACTATATACCCACTTACCTTAACCCAAACCCTAACCCTAAGGTCTGTCACTATCGCACACTCACCTAACCCTCGCCCTAACCCTAACTCTCTTAAACCGCCCCTAACCCTAAAGTCTGTCACTGTCGCACACACACCTAACCCGCGCCCTAACCCTAACTCACTTAACCCACCCCTAACCCTAACGTACAAACAATCACACACATACCTGAACCCAACCCGTAACTTTCCACCACAGCGCTAAGAATAGCGAAGCCACAGAAATGGCCAACTGAATTATTTCCCGAGGAAAGAATTCACTGTTCTGCAGCTTCGCTATTCTTAGCATTCACTGAATAGTGTTCGATATCAGAACATTCGAAGTTTTAATACTTCGATGTTCCGATATAGACCCGACATATCTGGTTGCAAAACTTGCACTCATTGCTGTTCCTTTTTTTGGTTATAAAGACAGTCATTATCAGTTAACCTGCAAATATAAGCTGAGATTGGTCCTGACCCTAAAAAATAATCTAAAGATTCTAGACCTGTAGCATTGGTAATGCTAGTATAATATAATATAAAGACTCAGCAGCAACACTGACCCAATATAAATTTTAATTCCATGATAAAGTAGATCATGTTTTCATTACTCTAGTTGTGTTTTAACATAAGAACCTAACTTTTTGACACATGTAAATGTTTGCGTATGTAATATTTTCTAAAATAACACAATGCCCACTTATAGAACGCCTACCTGGAGGGTGTGTTTTTTTTGCTTTTTGTTTATGAATTTTAGATAGATGGTAAAAATTAAGAATTAAACTATTGTAATTAAGAAGCATTTATGTGCATGTGATGTGTAAAATAAACTAATTGCAATCATTTATTTATTACCAACTTATAGTTTTCTTTAGCTTTAAAATACAAATACATGTTTTTGTTTTGGTGTTAATCTTAGTGGCATTGAAACTGCCCGCCCCTCAGCCTGCCTCTGGGCCCATCTCATTTGCTCACTCAACTGAGTGCAGTGAGATCATATTCTGATTTCAGGCACTCCTACTGTGTACAAAGAGAGCATCTGGGAAATAGAAAAAAAAAAATTAAGCTTATTTCCTGCCTTTCTTGTTAAGTGGTACAGACTATTTGTAGGCTTCTGAGACCCCAAGCCCTTCTGTGTTTGAGGGAAGCCTTCTAGCTTGTTTTTTTTTCTTGTAACTAGCCAGTTTTCTAGTTTCAGCACTCAAATCTGTTTCTTTGATCTCAGCACTTGTTCAGAAAAAAAAAAAAAAAAAAAAAAATTTCATCTGCTTTTACTGTACTTGTGTTTTACCTACTTCTTTTACTTTTGCATCATCTTAAAATACTCAATTGTATTTATTACTGCTTGGTGTAACTCATTCTAAGCCTTTTGGTTTAAACACTTGGGCTTCGGACCAGTTAGTTGTTTTGCACTGAGAGGTTTGTGGTCTGCACTGTTGTGGCAGAACAGGTAGCTTACATCCTTCTAGGTTGAGAACTGCTGATTGAGGGCTCAGTGTCTGTTATTCTAAAAGTGTATTAATTCTGGTTTAAGCACTTGGGCTTTCAAGCCAGTTATTTTACATTAAGAGGGTTCGTGGTCTGCACTCTTGTGGGAGGAGAGGCTGGACTCTGCCCTTCTGAGCTGGGAATTTCTGGTTAAAGGCTTATAGTGCATGCATATCTGAACTGTTTCTTACTGAAGTTGGTGCCTTCTTTGCTGTGGCATAGACTGGATTCGGCCTGCTGGATCTAGCTTTGTTTGTGTAACTTGAGCACTAATCCAGACATTCTCTAAAGTATTCAATGGTATTTATTACTGCTTGGTTGTAACTTGATTAAAGTGTAGCTATCATTCAAGTCTTTTGGATTAAGCACTTGGCTTCAGACCAGTTGTTTTACATTAGGAAGGTTTGTGGCAAGCACTGTGGTGGCAGGACAGGTAGCTTTCATCCTTCTAAGTTGGGAACTGCTGATTGAGAGCCCAGTGTCCAAGTGTATTAGTTCTGGTTTAGGCACTTGGGCTTCAGGCCAGTTATTTTACATTAAGAAGGTTCGTGGACTGCACTCTTGTGGGAGAAGAGGCTGGACTCTGCCCTTCTGAGCTGGGAATTTTCTGGTTAAAGGTTTATAGTGCCTGAATATTTGAACTGTATCTTACTGAAATTGGTTCACCTTGTTTGCTCTATCATAGACTAGATCCAGGCCTACTGAATCTAGCTTTGTTTATATACTTGTTGTTTGTTTGCTTGTTATTTCCCTGGAAGCTAATCCACAACTTCTCAGCGCTTCTGTGGATCACTAGTGATATCTGCATTGCTTACTGTACTTATTTCCTTGTTTCACTTGAAAGAAAGTTACTGTTTGTCGTTTTGCATTTAGTTACTTGTATCACATTGCACTCAAGTTACCTGGCACTTGCTCACTAAAGCAATTATATAAGTCAGCACTAAAAATTAAAAGCACTACACCCTCACTCCCCACTGGCCCTTGTTTTCAATTAAGGATTTCCCAATATTATTCTAGCATGTCCAAAGGTCAGTTGTCAATCTCCTCTCCGGTCCAGCTGGTGAATCTGGGAATCTTGAGGCAATGTTATAACTGCCTCATGTACACAGACAACCCTCTCCTCCTCCCACATAACACAAATACTTGCGAGAGATGCAGCTATTTAGCCAAACTGGAGGCTGAGCTCTCAACTCAGGACTGGCAAGACCAGACAGGAGGAGAAGGCAACTACACACACCACAAAACCAGCCTCACATAATGCTACCACTCCACTGAATCAAACACATAAACACACAAAGACATACTCGGAGGCTCTGAGTAAAATTTACCTAAACAGCAGAGGCCTCCAAAGCAGACACCCAAACAACTGCTACCTCAAGACACCCCAAAGCAACACATAAACCACAAAAGCAGTGTGCAATGCAGTCACAGCCCATAAGGCCTAATACAACACCAAACATACTTGTCATAGGTGACTCCATAGTCAGACACACTGACGTCCCACTCACCAGGCTGAACAAGGAGAGGGTCACAGTAAGCTGCCTATCGGCGCTAGAATCCGCCACATAACACAAGCACTGGTCACTCCACAGCAAGTACAAATATGACACAGTCATTGTCCATGCTGGTGTGAACGACCTGAGACGCACCTCCTGGACTGCATGAAAAGAGACATAGAGGAGCTCTCTGATTATGTAGCCCAGGCAGGTATGACCCTAACCCTGAGCAGTATCCTTCCTTCACCAAGAATGATGCCACAATATAGAGACAAGATGATCAGCTTTAACAATTGGCTTAATGTCTGGTGTCATTCAAAGGGGATCCAGTGTCTGTCTGCCTGGGATGACATGCTTGACAAGCCACGCTGCTTGCACCTGTCACCCCTGGGATTCGGATATTGGCTAAGGCTCTTGCCACCCCCATAGTGCCTTTTTAGGCAAGGCTCAAATTCTAAACCTACCACCCTAGAAAACAAAAATGGGAAGAAATTGAGGGTAATGCTGCTCAATGCCAGAAGTCTAAATCTCAAAATGCCTTTTCGAGGCCCTTCTCAGTATGGAGAACATCGATGTCTGTGCTGTAACTGAAACCTGGTTCAAGGCTCCTGAGAGCACCCGGCACTATTAGGTTTTACCTCATATCATGCGTTCGCCCCAAAACCCGGACCACTCCACAAAAGGAGGGGTGTATCCATATTCATAAAGGATACTCACACCTCCAGGTTGGTAAACGCATGAAGCTCGGAAACCATCCAGGTGCAACTAACAATAGGCAAAACTGCTCTACAAATTGTAGCATGCTACAGGCCACCCTCTCAAACTCAGGAACCCCACACAGCCTTCCTGAAGACACTGGAGGGTATAAATGTATCTCCAAACACCATCATATTGGGTGACTTCAACTACCGAATATAGACTGGGAACATTACTCAAGCCCTAACTTTCTAGCCCAACGGTTCCTGGAGTTCATAAATTCAAATGCCATGGAACAGCTAGTCACTGTTCGAGAGGAGAAAATATACTAGATCTCATTGTCACAAACATGGGGACAAAATGCTCCACACCGAAGTATATCCCTCATTGGTGAGATCTGATCATAAACTAATCTCACTGAAATCCACATCACCCCAAACAAAAAGACCATAGTGAAGAACTTCTCTAAAGCAAACTTCACACTACTCAAGACTGGTGTGGTATCCTTCAAGGCCCCTGAGTCAGAGGAAACCACAACCTGCTGCGGAAGCCCTTACAAATGCCTTCTATGAACACCTCCAGGACTGCATGGATCAGGCAATCCCAAATAAAACCAAGACTCTTTCCACAAAGGGCAACGTCCAGTCTGGTGGACCCCAGCCATTAACAAACTTTACAATAAGAGGAGAAAGCTATTACATGATAGAACAAAATCCATAAAAGGGAAGTCACCCTGATCATTATTAGTAAAAATTACGAGCACTCATAAAATCAACTAAGGCCAATTTTGAGAGAAAAATTGCCATGGATTCAAAGGACAATCATAAGGCCTTTTTCAGCTATGTTAGGAACCTGGGTGGAAACTCACAGATATGCTCAGAATTAGTCCAAAATGATACAAAAATCACTGAACCCACAGACATTGCCAACATACTGGCAGACAGGTTCAGTGCAAACTTCACCCCTCTCCCCTAAAGGAGAGATAACTATCCCAGCCGAGTGTAGCCTCCCGGACATCTCAAATGCGCAGGTGAAAGCTGCTCTCTCTAAAGCTAAAACACAGCATCAATGGGACCGGATGGTGTAAATGAGGAATTAAACCCGCACATAAGGCAGCTGTTTAATCTCAGCCTTACCACAGGATATGTGCCCAAGGAGTGGCGACGGGCAACTGTGGTCCCACTCCACAAAGGTGGCCTCTCACGGACCCTGGTAATTACCGCCCATAAGCTTAACAAGTCTAGTCTGCAAAGCTATGGAGAGGATCATAATGCAGCTCATAAACAAAGTTATAGGGGACTTGCAGACATTGGACCCCACCCAGTTTGGCTTTGTCAAGGGAAGATCATGCCTTTTGAACTTGGTCGACTTCTTGAAATAGTCACCAAGGCCATTGATGAGGAAAGGCAGTCCATACAGCCTACCTTGACCTTACAAACACAATACCCCACTCGGGTATTGTAGAAAAACTTACCAGCTTAAATGTAAACCCATATGTCACAAGATGGGTTGCAAACTGGCTTAAGGACAGAACCCACAGGGTTAGAGTTGCTGGCGCTGTGTCAGACTCCAAGCCGGTCACAAGTGGTGTCCCACAGGGCTCGGTCCTTGCCCCCCTATTGTTTGGCATCTACTTCTCAGAAGTACAGGCCAACATGGGAGGACTTTTGACAAAGTTTGCAGATGACTGCAAACTGGGCGCCATAGTGGAAAGTGCATCGGACACTGATATCCTTCAGAAGGGACTCACGGAAACAGATAGCTGGTGCCAGAGCCATGGCCTGAAGTTAAACGCCAAAAATGTATAGTCATACCCTTCGGGAAAAACAAGGTAACCCCAAACTACCATATAGGTGGCAATCCACTAAGCACAGAAGAGGTTATCAGGGACCTGGGGACCCAGGTTGACAGTGGCCTTTCTTTGACACTCACATTGCTAAAGTGGTTAGAAAGACCTTCTACATTGCCCACCTGATCATGAAGGGATTCACATCCAGATCTAGTGAGGTCATTGTTCCCCTGTACTCTTCACTTATCAGACCAATGATCGAGTACAATGCCCCATTCGGGATGTATCTCACCCGACATCTGCAGCAATTGGAGAGGCCCCAAAAGTTCCTCACCAAAAGGATAAAGGGACTCCAAAATCTGTCATATGCTGCCAGATTGAAGAAACTCCAGCTCTATTCAGTCGCATACCGTCTGCTCAGAGGTGACATATGCCTGACATACAAGGCCATGTCCAACCCGGAATTAATGGACATGCTCCACCTCAAAAAATCCAAATCCACCAAAACCACTAGAGCAAGCGACTTAAACCTTAGCACAGATATAAATAGGACGTGCTGGAGGGATAGATTTATCACTCAGAGACTCCTATGCTGTGGAATAAAGTCCATGTGAGGCAGAGCACCTCGCTGACTCTGTTCAAGAGAAATCTAGACCTGTGGATGGGAGATCGTAGGTTTACCCCGGGAATCATCTCTGGGTCACTGCTGGACAGAGGCACAACAAACTAATGGGCACAGTATTTTTTCATATAAGGGGTGGCGTAATAATTTGGGCTAGGCTTATAAATGCCTTAGGGCAGATAGCCTAGTATAAACCTATGAACCTATGAACCTAAATTGTTGCTAATAACTGATGGTGCAGTGGTTTAGCAGTTAGCATTGTCACCTCACAGCAAGAGGTTTCCTGGCTCAATTCTCAGCTGGGGTGCCTTCTGTTTAGAGTCTGCATGTCCTTCGTGCATTCGTGTGGGTTTCCTCTGGGTTCTCTGGTTTCCACCCAAATTACAAAGACATGCATCTGGAGCATTTCTCCCCAAGCCTCTGCTGAAAATAGGCTTTGTCCTAGTTGGACCTTCCAGGTAAACAAATATTAAATAAATAAATAAGTGTTACGAGTATTAAGGTGTGACATACACATATCAAAATATTGTTATACGTTAAACACAACAATAATTTTACTTTAGTACACTGGTTTAATAGTCAAACCTTTGTTATTAGACATAGCTTTTAATGCTGTCTACTCATCCTTATTTAAAGTGTATTGAACATCCTCCATCATTCTGCAGCTGCATTTGAATATTTTAAGCCATTGAAATTCTACCAGCATTTGTATGTTCATTACTAAACTTTGGTGTAAAATTTCCTTTAAAATGAAAAGGAAGATCTACCAAATCATACACAGAAAAACACGTATCGTCATCAGAACTACTTATAGAATCATTAACACTTAAATAAGCTTTATTACACCTACCTTTAAAAAAGTTTTAAGATAAAACTTTCTAACTAATTTATAAATCTCAATACACAACAAATACACTTTTGGAAAATTAGTAGGAACTTACTTAAGTCCATGTGATACAACAGCTATTTCAGTTTCAGTTAATTGTTTGGCAAATAAATTATCCAACAGTTTCTCGGAAATGTCGTTATTCAATAAAAGTGTGAAGGTAATAAACAGCCAACTTGAGAGACATCTGAAAAGATGACCTTTTTAAAGTTTATATCTCTTCTTTACTTTGCTAATTCAAAAACTGCCTGTTATATTGTTCATAATGGCGTTGTTGTTCACCATAGTCTATTTCCATACATCTCACTCTTTTGTGCTTCTCCCTCTAATGGTCCATGAAAATGTATTCTTCAAATTTCTCCTGTCAAATCAAAAATTAGGACTAAAACCTCCTTCTCTGGGTGCTTCCATGTTTGTTTCTTTTCTAGCAATTACCATGTTCTCTGGAGTTTTCTCAGCATGTTCAGCCTCTGACATAATATAATGTGCTCCACTTGTTTCTCCCATCATATCACTCTTCCATTATTTGTTTTAAGAACAGTTATATTGTCTCTGTGATCCCTTAAGTCAAATTCCAATGTTTTTCTTTTATGTTTAATGAGCAGTTCCTCATTATGAAACAACTTCTGACTAATTTCGCAGTCTATACTTTCCAAATGAGTCAAGAGAGAGATTGTTCAATCTGTCCATGCTAAAATCTTTATATCACTTTCTGATTTCTGTTGCATTTGAACATCTCTTGCAGTCTGAATTTTGATTCATTCTGTAGCACAATTATGAGCTAATTGTATCCATTTTTATTAGCACTCTTTCTCAGAACCATTGCTCTAATCAAACAGTTAACTAGGTCTATTGAAGGAGCACAAACCTTTTGGTGTGTCATGTAACTAAATATTTACGGACTGTCATCAAGTTATAATAAGTGTTCTGTTCCAGTATTAACATACTTTCAAATTGTTTATTTGTTTTTCTGTAGTTCCAAGTTCTCCATACTAGTGAAATTTCCTCTTTCTTGGTTTATAGCATCCAGACAGTCCATACAATTTGTTTTGTGTAGGGGAATTGATATTTACTGGAATTTTTCATAGAATTCCATTTTCAGTAGAGAAACCAGACAGATGCAGGAATTTTGAAGATAAATTCATTTTAGGATACCAGTGGAACCTGGAACTACCAATACTGCATATAACAACAAAGTAAGACAAAACTGCAGTAAACACCGTGTTCCAGTAACATACAAGTATGCATACTTTTACTAAAAGATTCTAGCGGGTCTATATCATATGAGCGAATCACACAAATTGCGAATGCTCATAATATCGAATGTACTGAACCTCAAACTTCCTATTGTGGGGGGCTGCACCCCCCACACCCACCGGTAAATATATAATCCAACTCCGAGATCTCACTACAGAAAGGAAAGGGCAAATATCCCATTCTTCACTGTACCGTGATCTTAGAAAAAGCACTTTGAGGTCCGGTACGTTCAATATTATGAGCATTTGCAATTTGTGAGATTCATTCATATGATATAGACCTGATTCTAGCATTTCCTCAAAAAAAAACTTTGCCTTCACAGGAAGTACCAAACAAAGTATAGCAATCCAAATAAATGCGAGAAAACTCCACCTACCAATATTAAATAGCCAATGAAAAAAACATTTTAAGTAAATAAAGCAGGCCAGTTTAAATCCTTATTAAGACCAAATGGATAAAGCATACTGTACTTTAAAAGAAAATGAACCTCTTTAAAATATGACATTTTTAATCATTTTATCTATCCTGTTTATTTTTGTGCAATGATACATAATTCCTGCCTTTAACTTTCCATAATCACCATTTTGGCAACTTAAAAAGTGTTGTACTAGAGGACTTTCCAAAATTTTTATTAGCAATATTCTTGCAGTGCTCACCTAAACTAATAGAAAAACTCCTTTTACTCTCTGCAGTGCTAGTTGCACCACAGGTACATTCAATGACATAAACCACATGTTTGCTAGCACAACAATTGATATTATACAACCTAACATTTTTCTTATACAGAATATTGTATGCCTGATAATTTTCTCATTTTTATTGTACACCGCTTGCTGTCAGTTTATCAGTGCCTTGTACATCAAAAGAATGCATTTCTATTTCCTACTTTCTCATCTCTTAAATTTCTGTCTCACTAAACAAATTCCTTTCTCTTCCTATTTATTCATTGTAATACCATCTTCCTACTTTTTCTACTCTGCTGACTCTACCAGCTACCAGTGGAAACTCGTTTCTCAGCTTTTCTTATTTACTGGTACTGCCTTAGTCACACATATTAAAAACATAACTTTCCTAAACTCTGTTAACCTTAAGTCCTGCATGAGCTGCCGTGTATTTTCTTACTAACTGGACACCCAAACGGAGATAGGGGCTAGTGAGAAACAATCTCCATTTGGGTGTCCAATCTGCTCCGTTTACCTTTGGTACACTCAGGCTTACTCTACTCCCCTACCCTACCCCCTTCCCACCACCCCTCTTCAATTACATTTATACTTATTAAAAGCTCTCCATCATCCCAACCATTCGCACTCAGTATCACTTTATTGTCTAACTTCCTCCCTAATTAATCAAATTACTAAACAGCAATACCATACTAGCCACCCCACCAAATACCACTATTTATTATTATTCATTTATTTATTTATTTACATTTGTTACCTAGGTAGTGTCTGACCTGTCCAGTAGCCCATTTTAAGTGGAGACCCAGGGAGAAAAGTTCCAGACAAATTATATTACAGCAAATAAAAGCAAAAAAACAATTATTAAGAATACAAGCATAAACAATTATTAAGAATGCAGTACGTAATAAAGCACAATACAACAGTACAGTAGTTAATAAGTCACAGAACAGTAGTGTAATAATCAAGGATGCTATACAAAACATATTTCTAAGAGCATAACACAAATTTAGTTGTACCCACAAGTTTATCTGATATTTTAATCAGAACTTTACTAGCAAAAGGTGAAGACAACTGTAGTAGTTTGAGGTGAAGGAGAGTATACTTTACCTCTACAAACACCTATCATCTCCCCCTTCCTCCTTTGCCCCCCAAACTTTATTGTCAAAAATGGATAAATCCCACTGTTATATTATAAGCCTACTCAGCCTCAAATTAAGTCTTCTTCTGCTAATGCACACTACCTCACTAAATGAGCAAAAAATCACAAGAATGACATGCTCAGCGACAACCAACTTTCACAAGGATAACATTAGCTACTCTGATATATCATCCAGTCTACTCAACCCAAATGTCCTCCACCATACAAAATACAGAATTTCATAGTACTCTAGTCATAGTAAATATAATAATCTAATAAAAATGAAAGCAAACAAACTACCAGTAACTATAATGTACTGCCATTCCATAACCTCAGGCCAATCTCAGTGTTGAGATATTCACTCAAACCCAGGACCTTCCACCATTCACAAAAATAATAAACCTTCCCCTAGCACATTATTTTTAGCTAGACTAAACATATGGAGCATGTGTAATAAAATAACAGACCTCCATGCATGGCTAACACAATACAATCCCGACATACTCACTATTACTGAAACTTGGTTAAAGCTAAATATCCAAGGTACAGAACTACTTCTTCATGGATATAGCATTATGAGGTCTGATAGACTCCACAAAAGAGCATGTGGTGTAGCTCTGATTTACCCATCCACATATACTATCACCCCATACACTAAAGCCATCCCAACATTTAACAACACTGAAATCCTTATTAACCTCTTAAAAGTAAACAGTAGCAAACAGCTTTGTATCACAGCATTTTATATTCCACCGGGTCAAAACCTGTCTACACTAGAAAATATTCATTCCTGGATGTCCCAAAACATATGTAATGACACTATAATCATGGGTGATGTAAATATCAACTGGCAAGATTTAATGTCTAGCTTTCCCCCAACAGTCTTAACTTATCAGACTTCACACAATTAATCACAACCCCAACCATAAAACTAGTAACCAGAACTCCATTCTAGATTGAATCCTAATCACTGAAGCTAAAAACTACCCAGCTGAGGCACCCTTCCAGACACTTTAAGTGACCACTTACCAGCATACACCCATAGAACAATTACTCATCAATCAAGAAGTCATCAATACAAAACATTCCACAACCTATCCAAATTTAATCAAAATCTCTTTCTCAATATACTAAAATCTTTAAATTGTATGATGCTAAAGACACTACCCCTAGATGAATCAGTTAACTATTTCAATCAACTATTCTTAGATACCCTCGGTAGCCTTGCCTCACTCTGCACAAAGTGAACCAAAATCAACTAAGCATCCTATCTCACAAAAATCACAAAACAACTTTTACAAACAAAGGGGCAATGTCTGGAAAACCCTCCAAAGAGTTAAAAATGAGTAATCCTTGCAAATTTATAGGCAACTACGAAACCAGGCAAAGAAACGTATAACTGCAGGTAAGAAACAATTTTTTTCTCAGCAAATATCTGACCACAAACATAATCCTAAAGGGTACTAGTCCACTATTTCAACTTTGCTTACCCCAGGAACAAAACAAAATCCTGCATCAGTTGAAGACAAAACCCCATCCCAAATAGCCAAAATATTTAATACACATTTTGTACAAAGTATAGAAAACTTGGTCAGTAATCCTAGCAAACCCTATACCACTAAGCTCACAAATACTGCCCACCTTACTCCAACACCCCAATATGTCAACTGTAATCAGTCCACACCCATAAATAATCCATCTCTGCCACCAAAACTATCATCCCTCATATTGCAGCCAGTACTTATAAACTATATACAACACCTAACAAAAAATAAAACTCTGCTCCCTCTCTGCTGACAACCTCACATCTAAATTTCTAAAACTAGCAGCAGACGCTATAGCCTACCCAGTTAGCATCCTCATAAAATATCTATCTGAGAATCATATGCACCATTAATATGGAAGAAATTCATTGTTATCCCCTTACATAACGGAGGAAAATCAAATGAAGTGTCCAACTATCATCCCATCTCCTTTCTGTCCCCTCTCACCAAAATCTTAGAAAAATATATACACAAGCAGCTCCTTCAACACCTCACCTCCAACAAACTACTTACACCCACCCAGCATGGATTCAGACCATCACATAGCACAGCAACTGCCTTAATATCTTTTACAGACACGGTCAATAGAAGTAGGAACCTAGGACATCCAACATCAGCAATGTTTCTCGATCTGTCAAAAGCATTCAACACAGCGTTACACCAAAAACTTTTGCATGAACTATCTAACATAAAACTCAGCAACTCTACACTACATTGGTTCTCAAGCTACCTATCTTCTTCTTCTTCTTTCAGCTTTTCATCTCTAAGACAGAAATGTGTAAAGTGGGAAATCTCTCATTCACCTTATCTGTCTAACAAAACAGGAGTCCGTCAGGGCTCTATCCTCAGGCCCCTTCTATTTAACATCTTTATTAACAACCAGTATACTGCCTCCTGCCAAAGTAGTATTATCTATTGTGCTGATGATTCAATCATTGTATCCACTGCAAAAAATATTATTCAACTGCAAATAACACAAACTGCTTTTTCTTCCATTGAAACCTGGCTCAGTAATACAAATCTTTTACTAAACCTTAACAAAACTGAATGACTTCTCTTTACATCTAAACCATACCCTACTGGTTTTAAAATATATTCCCTGAATAACATAAAATAGCACTTGTACCCCATGCCAAACTACTAGGAGTCACTATAGACAATAAACTAATCTTTGATCTGCATATCCAAAATACCATCAAAAAACACTCCAAAAACTGGAAATGCTATATAAACACAAATACTTTTTAAACCCAACCACTAGCAGTAGAACACTAGCATTCACATACCAGCTATTCTCCTTACTATACGGTAGCCCTGTACTAGCCATTGTCCAAACCACATTAACAAACAAACTAGAATCCTGTTATAATAAAATTGCCAAATTTTCAACAGGCCTGCCATTCCAAGAAAATCATTGTACTGCCCATTCCTTTAACTGGCTGAATCTAAACCAACAGCTTAACTACCAGCAATTAACCATGACACATAAAATAATCTGTAATGTACTTCAAACCTATATTCCCAACCGAGCCCTACGTTCTGAAGATAAACAACTATTAACTCTATATTGTGTCTTTCGGCTTTTCCCGGTTAGGAGTCGCCACAGCAGAACTCTGGTCCACTAATGATTGGCAGTTGATTTTTACTTACTGGCTTGCCAGGCCGATGCACAACCTTCAACGAAGGTACGCCCATTCACGCATGTCTCCACGCAGAAGACGCTCTAGCTGAGAATCGAACCGGATAGCGTCTTACTATGAGGTGACAACACTACCACAGCACCACCACCGCAGTAACTATTAACTCTATATAAGCCAAATAAAACTGCAGGACAATCTCTTTATTCCTACTCCATTGCTAAGTTAGGGAACACACTGCCACTGGACATTAGTTTCACACAGAACCACAGGAAATTTAAAATCAAGCTAAAACAACTACTTAAGTTAAACAACTGTCCTTGTAAAAAAAAAAACAAGCTAAGTGCTTACAACCCTGCCATAAGTCCAACATTCATCTTATTTTATCTGCTCCTTCTCTATCAACTTATTACAAATATACCCGTTACCTACTGATTACTACAAAAAAGTAAACAACTCTTCTTGTAATATGTATGTATATATGAACATATAAATGTAATATGATAACAAATAATCCAAACAAATACAAAATAAAGGCAAAATACTTTCATTGGAATTATATTATACACTAATGCCTATCTACCACTGGATTTTCACAAACCTTTTCTGTACGTCATCCTTAAACTGTTTATTGTACACTACACTATTACCTCTTGCACTATTACATTGTTTATTGTATATTATTTTTTTACTTGCTGTTCTTTTGCGTTGTATTGCATTTTACTTGCCTATGCATTGTATAGTAGTATTGCAGCTTTTCTTCCCGGGCCTTCTCTGAAAATGGGTCACCTACCTAGTCGGACTTTCCCAGTTACCAAATGTCAAATAAAATAAATAAAAAAATATGTTTGTCCATAGTCATTTTATACAATCAAGTACAAGATTTCAGTATGAATTTTTGGTACAAGAACTAAAAGATCTAGATGCGGTTCTTGCAATGTATGTAAATTTATGTCTTTGGATAATTTATTTTGTAATTAATAAGAATAATAAAAGAGTTAAAAATGTTTTAGGCAATTTTTGGGAGATCACTGTTCAGTTATTATGATCTTGCAATTTTAATCTTTGAGTACCAGTAATAGAATCGGTATGGTCATGGTGTAAGTTTGGTCTTTCACAACAAGCATGCTGTTTGTGTGGGTAACTGACCAAGAATGATAATTTTATAGAATGGCATGCTAAGTAGCAGTGTGACCTTACTCTGTGCTGGTAGTCATTGAAAGCCCCTTAGTAGATTGGTACATATGATTATCTCCAAGGAAAATAAATCAGCATATTTTGTTTTGTGCTATTTGGATTTTATATGCATTGATGCTGGAGTGAAGTGATAAGCACAGGAGTGCATATTCAGTCTTGGAAAGAAGCAAATATATGAACAGTATTATGATGTCTCCAGGCAAGCCCACTAGTGCTTTATGGAAATATTCAACTAGATGATCTAATTTTAACAAATTCCTATTTGGAATAAGATAAATTATTGACAAGGATATAAGAGGCAGGGCCTGGGACCAGAATAGAATTTAGGGAACTCTTTTGGCAACTGTATTTAAAGGCCACAGTTTTCCCTGGGTTAAATGAGCATGTATCCATTAGTTCAGGGCTCAAACCAAGAGCTGCAAAATTATGTTAAAATATTTTAAGTGGCTATGTTAGATATAACAGCATATGTATGTATGCTATTGTATTCACAATTATGTTTAAAAAGTCAATGAATTTTAATACTATAGTGCTGAGAATAAGTAATTTCATTTTAAATTCTCATTTTAGATTCACATTTGTAGATTAGATCATGTGATGTAGTTTGGGTATAAAAGAACAAGAATCTGTTCATTTGTTAGTTCTGAAGAAGTCGTAGGTGCTGTTAGTAGAGGACGAAAGATCAGTAGTGATTTTATTAACTTTGTGCTAAACTTGTTTTTTATTGGCCGTAATAAAGAAGATTTGTGCTGTTCTGCAATGAACTGCCTTATTGTCTGTTCTGCTGGGCCATGGAGAATGACTGTTGTGACCTTTGAAACTGGGGCTCAGGAACTATAAGTACATCCACATTTCAGTCTGCTTCAGGTAGAACAAATAACATAAAATAATGTTTTCTTTCCTTTTAAACATAATTACTGTCACTATTCATAGTTCAGTACTACAGTTGTTAGCTATTTCCTTTCTTCTTATACATTGCTGTATGAAGATTATGCAAGGGAGAGATGAGGGAGAAAGGTTATAACCAAGAAGTTAACTGTCTTATACCAGACAATACAACATTTGTCTACAGTAAGGACTTTTCACTTTGCTGATTGTATACTGCTCTCACATTAAATATCGCCTAGTTTATCTTTAGCTTTATATCATTTCTTACTGTAAGTGCCATTTTATAGGACTTTTACACCATTACATAAGCACCCCCTCCAAAAAAGTAAGTGATTAAGTTTTCTGGCAGTATATGTAATTTATTTTCACAGAGGTAGTTTGTGTAAATAAAGAAGGCCGCATTCTTGCAGTATTACTTGGCTAAATAAAATGTCTGTTTACATTCATCCACATTAGTTCATCTCACTGAATATATTGTCACTTCCCTAGTTTTAGAAAAGGGTTCAGACACAAGGTGTCCTCTTTCATACTGAAATGTAAATAAAATAATACCGAGCGAACAGAAGAATTTTTTTAATGAGAGCATTGATTTTACCTTGTTTTCATGAACTTGTGCCAATCATTTCCCAGAATGCATAAAAAAGAATCTTAAGGAAAAAAATGAGAAAAGAAAAGTAGCTGCCACCTGGAAAAAATAACCTCGAGGGATATAAGAATAACAACTAATCATATTAAAGCTGTATTTTGTTACTTTAGTTACAAGCAGAGACAGGATTGCACTTGTAGTATCCCAATTCAGAAAATGTAATTGTTCTGTTAGTGAATGTAATGCATGAAATAAAAGGCCACTTAACAAAGCAAAAGGGATTTGCATATCTAGTAAATAAAAAAAAAATGTTTTAACTGTTGAGCTTAGAAGACATTTTTAAAACAGAAGACATGCAGATGTGAAAAAACTGGGACTTAGCTATCATTACCAACCAGTGAATGAGAAAAGACTTTTTCTAAGGACATATAAAGTACAACAATTTATATGGAGGCATATGCTGATGCTAATGAGAGAAATGAAAAAAAAGCTTTATTTGGGTAGACTTTTAGTCATCTGATTGATTAGCAAGAGCATCAGCTAATTAATTGTGTCATGTGTCATGACAGAGGAACCCAAAGTGCAGTTTCCAGAGGGCTGCAAAGTACGTATAGCAAGAACAGCACTCAACCATGTTCAAAAATATTTTTGTATTGACTTCCCTTATGCAGGCGTTTATTACTGCAGCAGAGCATTTCAAGTATAATATTTGTTCAAAAACATATTGCATTAATTCCTCCAATCTACATTTCTTAGCAATTTCCCTGAAGTACTGTTGAAGCATTGGTGACTTTGTTTTAGGTGTAGAGACATGGAATGTTACAGTCTGTCAGTATATTAAAGCTTATTAACTGAAAAAGTCCACTTAATTCTTCATTTCTTGATTAAGCTGGAGATACCATTTAAGTAAAAAGTTATCTCCACATACCTTTTTTTAGGATTCATATGCATTTCAGGGCTATTTTAGTCTACTGGCCATCTATGCTTTGCCGCACTCACCCTCAGGCTTTACATCAAGAAGGGAGAGGCCAGGTAGTCTTAAGATAAATTTGAGAGCATCCATCCAGTTATCCATGGTTGTAAGGCTTAATTTGAAGGAAGATATAGCATCACATTGTTTAACCTGCAGAGGAAGTATATTCTAGAGAGGAAGTGTATTCTAGAGAGGAAGTGTATTCTAGAGAAGGGGAAGGGTCTAAGTACTGAATCTGTCTCTTCATCCCATTCTCTGTATCTACATAAGGTGTTTGTTTTAATGATATGTAAGAAATCAAGGGCCATTAGCTCTGTAATGGTGCAGTAAGAGAGGCACAGATCATACCTAAGAAGTATGCATGACACAGAGTACAAGGACAGGACTTTTTGGCTCTCCAGATAACTAAAGTTCTTAAGACCAGAGATCTTTTTGTTAAGAAACTCTAGGTCTTTTTGAGTTTGTTGAGCTTTTATGTGAGATACATACCAAATGGAGCACTTTACTCTATAAAGAGTATGATCAGTGTTGAATATAGGGAGACAGTAACATCTTTGGAGATACATGAAATACCTTTGCTTATTAGTTACGCTAACTAGAAGTATTTCCTGACAAAAGTTTCCACATGATGAAGAAAGCAGATGGAACTGTTGACTAAATTGCCCATGTCCCTTTCTACCTTTCTGTGTTATGAGGATGTGTTATCTATATTGTATGTTGTGAAAAACTTCCTTTTTCTGAAACAAATACTATACTTTTTAGCATTCGGTTTAAGCCCAGTGTGCAGACAGCAGGTACTAAGATATGCTCTTTCTCGGGGATGTAGGTATATGAAAAGGGTTCCATTATGTAGACGTTCAAATCAATATCTGTATCATAGCTCAAAAAAAATGATTTCCTTACTAACTCTAGTTTGCTCACCTAGCAGGGATTTCTTTATATTTAAACTATGTCTCTCTAACTACACATAAATGGACATGTTCTAAATGAAGGTGCACCTCAAGATTGGTCAATTTGGTATTGATACACTTGGTGTTGAGAAGAGTGGCATTAATGTACTCCAAATTTAGAGTGTGAATAATTTTATTAGTTGGGTTGTCCATCAGATGTGCTGTGCCTTGGTACTATGGGACAGTATAGGCTTTTGCCAGTATGTAGCAACCCTTGAATGAAATATGCAGGCCATTCATTCTAAAACAAATAATACTGTTTGTCATCTCATTCTTGGCTGTTACATACTGGATATGCCTGGTATGACACCAGCTGTTAAGCCAATTGATAAAACCCATTCTCTTTTATTTATACCTAGGCATCATCTTGGTGAAGGAAGGATTCCTTTCAGGACTAGAGTTGTACATGCATCCTTCACATGCCTGTAGAGTTCTGACATGGCTCTCTGAACATCCCCCAGGGCTGCAAGTTATTCACTCTCACAGGGACCACCAGCATGTCTATTCACTCTCATATGGACCACCACCATGTCTTAGTCATCCTTGGGAAAGGGTCCCAAGGGCCCTTGTAATATTTGTGATCTAGGCACCCAAGAGACATCTGAAAATAACAGTATCCTTCTTTATCCTGATGTGTGGGCAATAGGTATGCCTACCTTCTGAGACATCATTTGTAATACATTCTTATCAGAAGCTAGTTTATTCGTTACTTGATTGGGAGAAGTTTGAGAAAGGGGTGTGCTTGTGTGATGTTCACTGTATGTTCATGTTTATGAGTGTTGTGCCTCCATTTTAGTATTTACACCTCTCACAGACAGAGATTTCTATGTTAAGTAGGAGTTCATTACTGGTGAATATGAGGCAGTTAGTATAGTGCCTTTGTTGGCTGGTTACAGAAGGGAAACAAGTTTGCTCACCCTGTGTATTCTAAGTGCTTTAAGTGTTATCTGACTAAGTGCACAAAAAAGCTTGGTGATATGGTGTCAAGAAAGGGAAACACAGAGTGCAGATTCTCCCATTACAGCTTGAAGGAAATCTGAGTAGCCAAGCTAAGAAAAACACAAGCTAATTAACTTGTGCTTATTTGATGGGTATCCATTTTGTAAGTTTGAATCCCTCATTGAGAAAGAAGCAAGGAATTTGTTGAAAGGCAACTTCATTTTCTTAGCAGTCATTTGTATTAAAAATGCATTTATTGTATTTACCTTGAGCTTGCAGATTTTTTAACCTCATGGTATTCTCAAGTGAAAAAGTCACTGTCAATCCCTTCAAGTAGTTGAAATTTCTGACATGACATTCATTTCTGCTATTCCGCTGAATATAAATATATTTGTATTTTCTATGTTTTATGGCGTTTTAAAATATTCTTTTCTCTAAGATATCTTAATTTCTTACTGAAACAGTTTCTAAAGATGTACACAATTATTTGGAGGGGGTAAGTATAACTAAATGCCACTAGAAAGAAATAACCGTTTCACAGGGTCTATATTAGATGATCGAACTTTCAAAAGTGTTACTGTCATATGGTTGACACCATATGATTACATTTTTGAAAGTTTGAATGTTTTAACGGAGATCTCCGTATAGTGTGGAGTGGGAAAAATTCCCTTTTCTGCACTGTAGTGTGATCTCAGTGTTGGTATATTTAAAGAGCAGGGGGTGTGGGGAGTGCAGTGTAGTTTATTTTTTTTATTAGATTTTCGAACTTTTAAAAGTTCGATAATATGGTGTCGACCATATCACACTAGAACTTTTGAAAGTTCGATTATCTAATATAGATCCGTTTCACATTATCTGCTGGCAATGTACTTTAACAAAGACTTGAAACATTTAAGATTGGACTTTGGCTGATGGTATAATAGTAAAAAGATATTTGTCCTGGTCACTGTAAAAATTTGAAATTTTTTTGTATAAGTTTTCTAAACTGAAAGATGTTGGTATTTGTATTTAAAAAAATGTGCAAGAAAGTCATGTTTAATGATGATACCTGGAAAAAAGATGAAGAAGATGGAAAGGAAGTTAGATGGATCAGAGCTGTCACTGATGAAGGCAGGCAGTATGGCAAACAAAGACCAAGTGATGGGGCTGATGGAAAGCCAGCAGGAAGCATCACAGGGCAAAGTGGATACACATGTGTCTTGGGGCAAATTATTGGAAACCTTCCAAGCATACTTTTCAACTGTCCATATTTTTGTCAAATGTCTAGATTTTTGTCTTCTATTTTAGATCTGTTCCTTATAACATTTGTGGTTTTCTGGCTATTCACATGGGATTAAAGTTACTAAATAATGACAGGTATTTGAGTTCATACCCTTCAGAAAACTCAATGCTAAAGCAAAACCCACTATTCTATCAACTTTCTAGGTATTTAAGGGCAATATTTAAAAATTATCCCCAGGTTTGGGCTTTACCCACCCCTTTATTTTTTTGGCTTTGTCCAGAATTCTCATGGTAAGAGGTTGAGAGATATGCTTCCAAGTGATGAGAAATAACATGCACAACGTGGTAGTAAACCAAAGGATGTCAGGGGCAGGAAAGTATAGGTAGGCTGCATGAGCTCTCGTGCATTAGCAACTGAGGCATTCCAAAAGGAGAACTAAAATTTATAACAAAAACGTACAGATATATTAATAATTGGTGACACTGAAAAAAAGCAAGTGAGCTATGAGGACAGAGGAATATATCTGGAAAACAGGTACGCAAGAAAAGGAGGAAGGGCAAAATTGTGTGGCATTTATTCAAGGTATTCTTGCAATTTGGATAGGTTTGCATGCTGGACAAATTAAAACTGAATGAGCTCATAGTTCCCAGTACAACATAAATGGTGATACAGATGAGACACATACTGATGAGATTTAAGACTTACAAGTTAAAAAAAGGATGCAAGAAAAGGAGGAAGGGCAAAATTGTGTGGCATTTATTCAAAGTATTCTTGCAATTTGGATAGGTTTGCATGCTGGACAAATTAAAACTGAATGAGCTCATAGGTTTTTGTTCCCAGTACAACATAAATGGTGATACAGATGAGACACATACTGATGAGATTTAAGACTTACAAGTTAAAAAAAATCTAGACTTGCTGCAGCACTCAGGGAAGATCTATTCAGCCTGGAGATGAGCAAGTTCTTTTTGAGTAATGACAATTGTTTACAAAGTCAACAACAAAAAGCACAATAGTATCAATGAAGGAATGGGACTTGGTAAAGGTAAATTTAGATTTTTTTTCTTGCTACTTCCTACTGAAGTAAAGGCATTTGCTGATTCACTGGAGGCAGTGAGTGTTATTTGTAAGTATATCAACAAAGTACTGGAGGAATTGGTAGAGATAGTAAAGGTTTTTTCAGAAGGAATGGGCAGCACTAGAAACCAGCAAAATATTCAGGGGGATTCAATAAAGCTTACATGGTTGGTTTTCACCATGTATGTGTCACACCACAGCAAGTTTTGGGTTCAGTAAGTGCCATGTAGAGGTTTGCACCCCTGCACAAACAAGATAAACACCATGGCATGTTAATTACAGCAATAGCAGCTGAACTGCATGCTAATCAACCAGTCTGACTTGGTGGAGCTATTCAACAATCTGTAAAGCATCCGTGTAGACTCTGTTCTGGTTTATACTGTGAATACCAAAACGTTTGGAATACAACCATGGAAAGGAGTCTACAGGGACAGAATGTTAGGGGCTGCTGCTGCTTTAATTCATTTGTATGTGCTACAGGCTGAAGCCAATGCTGCAGCTGCAATTAGGCCTAGGCCGAGAAGCAGGAGAGTTTTCAGGGCCTGTTTAACTTTTCACAACCTGCATGATGTGGAAATTGTAGAGCTCTACAAGGTGGACAGGGACATACTACAGGAACTCTGCAACCTCTGTCGTCCTCAGCTCAGTGCCAACAAAGAGGAACCCATCCCAGTGGAGACAAAGGTATGTATAGCCCTAAGAATTTTAGCTACAAGTACTTTTCAGAGACCAACGGGAGACATGCTGGGGGTGTCACATGCAGCAGCATTCAGGGTCCTCCACCAAATCCTGAATGCTATGCTCCAACATGCCACTGACCACATATATTGCCTTGTAGTTCTGAGGAGAGGGCCAGAAATATGCAGGAGTTCTACCATGTAGCACAGTACTCTGAAGTACTGGGTGCCATAGATTGCGCACATATAGAAATGAAGACACCACCCAGGGAACAGGGTAGGCTCTGCATAAACAGAAAGGGCTACCACTCTTTCAACTGCCAAGGCATGTGTAATGCCAAGGGAATCACCTTGAACCTGTGTGCTGACGACCCTGGCAGTTACCATGACTCACATATCTGGCACACCTCCCAACTGTACCAGATGTTTGCTAGGGGGGATATCACACAGGGTCATCTACTGGGAGATGCAGGCTATGCACTTGTACTTTAGCTGATGACACCAATCAGAAATGCACACACACCCATGGAAGAACGCCATAAAGAGGCACATGCTCAAATCAGAAATATCATAGAACATCCGTTTAGGCTGCTGAAGTCACGGTTCCACTGCCTAGATACATCTGGGGCAGCCCTGCAGTACAATCCACTGACACTTACAAAAATATCACAGTATGTACCATGCTACACAACATCATCCTGAGGAAACAGCTTCAGCAGGATAAGCAAGGGGAAGAAGCATAGCAGGATAAGCAAGGGGAAGAAGCATACATCACACCACCAAGGACAAGGTCACCACAGACAGATGAGGAGTCAAAGGGGGAACCACCAGCTGCCACCAGTATGCCCTTCCATTGGCTAAGGGATAATGTGTAGCACACTCACTCACCACCTAGAGGTCTAAAACCTTCCTCCTACTTACATACATATAGTAACATTTATGCCAGGTAACTCACACAACCATTACTTTCTTGTGCATTGGCTGTATACTGCTTACTTCAGACAGCATCAGCCCTGAACTAAAACTGTAGCAACTGCTGCATTTACAAGGTAAACCCTGAAGCTGGGCTGTATTGTTTAACAATTTGAATGTGTGGCATATCCTTGTATTTCATTAGTTGGTACAGTAAGCAAGTAAAAGGTGGGAGATTTGTACATAAATCACCTTAACATGTGACAGCAGAGATTTATTTGACTTGTATGTAGCCATTACTACGTAGTTCGCTGCAGGCATCAAAGATTCACACAGTCATACCTCTCAGAAGTACTGTTAATCACTGCATCCCTCAGGTTAGCACCATATGTGTGTACTGGAAAATCATAAAAGAGAGAAGTTAGAAAGTAATGATACACATTGCAGTTTCTGACTTCACATCCCTCACAAAAATCATTCACTATAAAGTTGGGAAATTTTGATGGTATCAACTGTCTAACTTTCCAAGGCCAATATAGGTCAAAGGTACAATTACCAGTTCAACACCACAAATACAGATGTACTAAGCACTAAGTTAGCTATGCACCTTAAGCATCAGACACAAAGCTTATGTATCACTGAATTCAAAAGATAGAAAACAGGGATATGGCACAGTTATAATCACTTACACAGGGTATTGTGTGGGGGGCCAGGAAGCTGAGGCTAACATAAAAGGTTGGTCAGTGTGTGTGAGTAAGAAAGAGAAGCAGGCAGACATTTGGATAAACCAACAAATGGCCAGTGTGACAAAATGACTAAATGTTGTGTGTGTGTCTGTTGGGAAGCCTCCAGGTGAAGTGGCGTATGAGTATTTGCATGAGCAAAGCCAAGCTCTGTGTTGGCTGTTTGTCTTGGTATGTCAGACAGGTGTCAGCCGTGCATGGTAGATGTGGCAGTTCATCGTTGTTGTCCCTGAACATGAGAACTGGCTCTGTCAGGAGTTGCACTGGTATGTCCACACCCACGGTCAGATGCACTGCTGCTACCTGAATGTGACTAATGTCTGCTGTATGTGCTGTCTTCATGAGGATACCCAGGACCACAAACCCATGGCCTGCCACATCTGGGTATGGACAGCAAACTCACTAATGGAGCAGTGGAAGTACTGCCACTGTAGGAGCATGATTGGGCGTGGCCACATTGGGCTGACAGCAGATTATGTGGCTGACCTATGCCCACAAGGATGCTGTTCCCCACCCAGCAAATGTTTCATCATAGACACCACCCGTTCCAGCATGTCATTCATCTGATCCATTGAATCGGCAACATGGTGGAGACAGTCACGCATTTCAGCCTGTGCTAACTCTACAACCCTGAGCATTTATGTGGAGCACCTATGGGAACATGCCTGTTCCTACATGATGGCCCTAAACATACATTAAATGACAAGGGAGGAGACACCTGCACCAGGTGGAGGAGGGACAACACACCCCCTCTGAGCACCCCTATCAGCCTTCCTGAATGGCACCTCACCCACACTTTGGCTACAGCCAGAGTCAGTAAGCACTGAAGCCACAGTAGCCACACTTCTCTGATCAATGGCCTCACCCTCCACCTGTCCAATGTCTGGGGCATCACTGGAATTGGTAAGTGTAAGCCTACTGGCTGTGTCCAATGGAATCGCAGGGGATGGCTGTATGATTACCTCAGTGTCAGATTCAACCTCTCTACCCCCTAACTTTGCCTCTATTTGGCCAACATCATCAGAGTCTGCTGATACACTGACATCAGGTGGCAGAGGGCCCACATTCTCACTGTCATGGTCACCTGTGATAAAAAGCAAGAAACACAGGACAAAATTGATACCTACACTACTGTAGTCCGGTATTTGCTAACAAGCTAACAATGGTGCCACTATTACAGCAGTACACACAACAGGCCTGACATCAACAGCACACACTAAAATATTTCTTTCAATCATTCAGCAGTACTGACATAAAATGTTTGGCTTACCATCTGCAGATGAGAGTCTCCTCTGCAATCTAGATATACCTGGAAGAAGTTAAGTAAGAGCTGAGGGCAACATCATCACAATTAAAAGCAACACAGGAGGTAATACTTTTACTCCTTTATATGTCCATTAAGTATACTTTCAACAAGAACATGGCTGTCAACTTAAACCTAAGCTAATAACTGTAGCAATCTTTAATCCCCTCCAAAAAATACATGTGACACAGAAGTAACATATTGATTTCAATTGTTTTTTACTGTACAACAGTATTCAACTGTTGAGATACCAAAGCTTACCTGGAAGCTCTTCCTGGGACATGCTTGCTGTCTCCGACACTGTTGCTCCCACATTCAGGACATGTTGTACAGAACTCTTCCGTGAGCTGCCTGGATCCCTGATATTAGCCAGGAACTCTTTATTGGCTGTTAGTGGTGGTTCCCTAGCAGGCCTTCCCCTGGAACCTATCTGGTCACAGCTCATTACAGATGCTTTCCTCCATGCAGATGTGATTGTGTCAGTGGCCCTGTGGTGCACATGCTCATATGTCCTGCTGAGGCCACCCATGGCATTCAGATCAGCAACTATCTGTTGCCAAATTTGCATCCTACATGCCATATCTCCCTGTCCCCTTTTCAACAGAAAAGCACCATGTTGCCCAAAGGCATCTACTATGACCTGGTTCTCAGCATCAGTGAAGGGGAGTTTCTGAGGATTGACATGGCTAAGTGGCAGACTTGTAGGCGTCCTAAAAGGCAACAGAAGGATAGTACACATAAGTATCTTAGAAGTACCGAATAATTGATTCCAGATACAATAGAAATGGCAGCCACTTGGTATTAACCCCTGTAGAAACATACAACAGTCTACAGATGTGAAATACTAACAACAGGCAGAATGCAAAACAAGGAGAATAACAAGAGCAACATATCCTTGTTTGTGCCATAACAGTAACTCACCTTTGCTCCTCCCCAAAAGAACAGGAGAATGACACATCTTGTTAACAAACCATCTTTGAAATGCTAAAAGTGCTATCAAAGGAGCTGTCCTGAAGCATCTGTACATATTTATCACATAGCATTCCATTTTATGTATTGGCAATTATGTATACCTCTGAAAGGGCTTGGCAAACATGCCCATGCCATCAGTACACTTCTAACTAATGGATACAGATAAAAGTATAAAGCCTTTGCTTCATATTTTTCTTAAATACATTCCAGCATATGCAGATTGTAGCTGACAAAATGGAAACATACCTTCCAAAGTTCAGTACTCCTCTGAACAGATTTATCCTGAAAAAATACAGTTGTGTGCAGTGTTTCCAGCATAAACAAGTCTCCCCACCATCAGTTTGCCTAGCTACATTGTTACCTTTTTATATGGTGTAGATTCAGGGCTGTTAACACAGTGAAGATGCAAATAAAGTATGAACTCATTAGAATTGTTGAATCCCAAAAAAATTGATCTGTGTAGGAGGCATAAACATAGTGCAGGCACTCCCACAGTATTTGGTCTTAATGGATTACAACTGTGAAAGATTAGTAGTTGGGAGAAGAAAAACACAACAACACTGCAGGCTGCCTTACTTCCACTGGGTGTGTCTGGTTAGATCTACAAAGTGTTAGATAGAAGGTTGGAAACGTAAGTAAGCAGTACACAAATAACAGGTTGTGTTCCTTAACATCCAACCTTACCTTCATTTCTTGGCAACTGCATATGACATTATTTCCATTTAATATGCTCACACATTTTAAGGCCAATGATATAGAATGACATACATACTGCATGTTTCAGATTACTACTTAGATAAATGAAGAATGGCCAACAAACACAGAAATGTAAGACAGAGCTGTATATTTGCAAACAGTAATCATGCCAGGTTGTGTGATCACTAGGTGCACTATATCCAAAACCAATAAATGTACAAGTAACACTTGCATGGCTTGATATCATTATAGATGCTGTTGTAGTTGGTTGTGTACAGATTGAGCTAAGTTCTTTGCTGCAGAGCTGTTTGTGTAGCACCCATACTGTGTTCTGAAGCTAAATTGGTGTGAGAGTTCAAATGCAGACCTATGTAGAAATATCTCATGCGTACTGACATTTTCTAGTGTGCATGTCATAGACTGCTTTTCCTCATTTCAATTACCTCTCACTTTTTTATAATTTTTTCTTTTCTTTTCTTTTTTTTTTTGGGGGGGGGCAGTGTTTGCATGATGTACTACTTAGCACAAACACGGGTACTGGAGAAAAATGAATGTCAGGTTTGGTTTGTTGCTTCACAGTAAGAGGTTCTCCGGTTCAATTCTTGGCTGAAGTCCCTTCTGTGTGGAGTCTGCATGTCCTCCCTGCATTTGTGTGGGTTTTCTCCAGGTATTCCAGTTTCCTCCCATGGTATTCATAATGGTATTCTGTTCTGTTCTGTTTTTTATTTCACAATTGCCAGTGATTGGGTGATCAAAGTCCAAACCCCTTGAGGCTAGAATGGCAAGGATGATGGAAGCATGTGGTATGTATACAGCAACAGAGCAGTGTTATTGTAACATTAAAAGTTAAAAATAGCTTTTTTGGTATTTGTAGAGTTGTATCAAATTGAGCATACATATCTCATCTGTAAAAGCTGGCAGCACTGCCTCTGCTTCCCTTGCACTACCTGCCCCCTTAGGTAGTCCTGCCCTGGAAGTTCTTGGAGTAGTTCCCTCTGGGAGTAGTGGCATAGGTGGTGATTTTATTACCCACACTGAGTTGCCAGAATGGTGCATAAGGTTGTGCACCGCACTGTTGGTGCATGCCTATGCCGGCTGGAGAGGCTGCTCTCCCACATTTTACATAGTACTAGGAGTAGGAGAAGGAGACATCAAGCACTCTAGCCAGCAGTGGATTGAGGTGACAGGGATGACAATCCAGTGGGTGAAGCCTCTATTCTCACTGCCACCCAGCTTGATGACCATGGGTTCGGGGTACCCCCCCACCCCAATCATGGTGTCCCCCAACCTTTTGTGTTTATCACCTTCCCTGTTCCTTGTCTTGTTTGTCTTGTCTGTCTGCAGTTATTGTTTCACCTACCAAACTTACCGGACTCAGACATTCCTACTTCCCTTCCTAACATTCCTGTATCTCTCCAAAGAAATGGGCACCTGTCCCACAAAAGACAAATCTTCCCATACATAGCTCTCCATTTCACACGTGCCTTCTTGACACACTTGATTCAATCCAATTGGCTGTACAACATGATTGTGTGGAGGTCACCCTCTCTATGGAGGTAACAGTCCAAATTCAGTTAATGTTTTCCACATATGTTCACTTTACACCATTAAAGAAATGGATAACTATGATTCTTTCCTATCTTCCTCCTGCACATTCCTGCCCTGCTTTCCCTTTGTCTTCTTCCACTTGCTGCCCATTTTACTACTGTCCTATGTACCCATTTCACCTCCTTAAGCCATTGTTGCACAAAGGTGCAAACTGAACACCAACAAGCAGCAACAGGGAAAGGTGGCAAAGTATTTTCATGTATTTAAAAGTATTATATATGAGATCAATGTATTTAAATGTATTAGATACCCCTGTATTCTATCCCAGTATCATCTGGCCCCCAACAAGGAATGTATCAATGCATTAACACTTGCTGACACAGAGTCTGTTAAGTAGCAGGTGTGTTTCATAGACTCAGTACTAATTGTTAGACTTTAGCAACATGGCTTGCATTTGTGCTCTGCTTACCCAAGTACAAATACATGTAGCATGCATGCATATGCACTTTGGTAACCATCGTGCAAACTTGCTGCTCGCCACACTATGGAAATGTACATATTATGCTGTATTACTGCTGTTTAGTGCCCATTCCCTGAATATGACATAAATCACATGTGTAAACATTACAAATTGAGGACCCTGTCTAACAGTATGTCACATATTTATAATACATCCATCAGTTGCCAACCCCCCCCCCCTCGGAGCACTGCAACCCTGATGTCTCAGTATTTTTCCACACATATAGCAACCATAGTACAAAATATAATATCAAATGTGTGCCGTGCAGTGCACATCAATCTGGTAACACACAGACCTACCAGTATTGACCCATATGCCTAAATTAAAACATATTGGCAAGTCTAGGGAAGGAATCAGCATAGATCATATGCACAGGGACATGGGTGACCTTCAGCATACTTGACTCTACCTATTTTGTTTTTGTCAAGGGTAGATGTTGCTTATCTAACCTTCTGGACATCCTGGATACTGACCCCACAGACCTGGATGAGGGATAACAGGACATACCATCTATGTTGACTTATCCAAGGCCTTTGACCCTATCCCCCATTTATGTGTCCTAGTGAAGATCTCCCATGTGGGAATTAATCCATACAGTAGTACAGGGATAGGCAAGTGGCTCACTGACATAACACATACAGTCAAAGTTGGGGACTTCACCTCCACCAGTAGCCAATTACCATAAGAATACCACGAGGATCTGTCCTGCGCCCTCAACTGTTTGTAAATTACTTCCCTGAAGCACAGGCTATGGTAGATGGCCTGTGGTTTTCCATGTTTGCAGGTGATTGGCAACTGGATGCACTAATATAGAGTCCCCCAGTGATGGTAATATATTATGGAAGGAACTGCCACACACAAATGATTGGTACTAATCTCGCAGACTGAACCTTAAAGCATACAATAGCTCATTGTCCCCTTTAGCAATGAAGTACCTCTGCTAATTATGATATACATAGTAACACTCTCAGCTCAAACACAGTGCTATGAGACTTGGGAACACATGTTGATAGTAATCTATACTTTCATCACCATTTGTCCATAGTGGTGACACATACATTCGGCATTGCACATGTCATACATAGGGACATCACATCCAAGACCAGGTAGTCTTAGCTCTGCTGTACTGCACCCTTATCAAACCACTAATTGAGTACAAAGCTCCCTTCTGTCTGTACCTCAACAGACACCTGCAGCAATTGGAGAAAACATAGGGTTGTGCCTGGGAGACTCCAGGACCTCCAAACATAACATACATGGAAATACTGAAAAACCTGTCAATGTACACACTATCATGCAGACTGCTGACAGGTGACCTATGCCTGCCCTACAGAACAATCTCAGATCTTGCCCTACTGGAAATGCTAGACATCTGCAAATCAAATGGGACAAGAATAACTTGCCCTAGAGTTCTCAACTTAGCCTGTGACATAAGTAAAATATACTAGGAAGACAGATGTATCCCACAATGACTCACACTCTTTTGTAGTAGGCTTCCACAGTGTGTGAGTCAGTGCTCCTTAATGACCCTGTTCAATTGCAACCAGTTGACAACTGGTTTGGTGATTGCAAAGTGACTTCTGGGGGGCACCTATGTCTTTCATGGACAGGGCCAGTTGGTGTTGCTGACAAAATCACTCTGCTAACATTGACCATCCAAATATGGTCAATAAGGGTATTACATTTTTACACAGGTTGGCTTCTGAACACTGTAGGGCCATTAGACTAGTAACCTCCTATATGAAGCTGTGAGCCTATGCAGGTCTCCCAACATTCTGTCTCCCACATGGCCTGCTGATGTCATCTACTATAAGTTCACCTGCAGTCTTGTAAAAGTCAGACTTGTGTTGTGGTGCTTCCATAATGTATTGTGTTCTGTAGTCTGTGGACTTAGATCAGTAGTTGTTCTGTTCTCATTGGGGAAATTCCTAGAACTGCGCAATAAAGCTAAGAAACTAGTAAAGTCAGACAAAAACTACTATCATAATATCCAGTATAAATATGCCATAAACCCTCAGATATTTTGGGCTGCAGTCAATAACATACTTCAACCAGGTAAATCAGCCACCCTACCCCAACAACTAATAATTCTGATAACATAGCAACCCAGTTCAATAAATATTTCACAGAAACTATTCAAGCCCTTGCTAACTCCCAAAGCAGGGAGGGCAGCTCCACTTCTTCAACATCCCAACATACCACCAACTCCCAAATTAAAACCTTCTACTTTACTTTGCACCTAGTGTCTAGTAAATCCATTACAAAACTTCTTCAAAAACTCAAACTAACCACCCTGGCCTCTGATAGCCTGACCTCAGAATTCCTACAGTTAGCAGCTGAAGTAATAGCCTACCCAGTTGCCATACTCAGTAGATCAATATCAGAGAGCAATTTACCTGTAATTTGGAAAACCTCCTATATTCTACCACTACACGAGGGAGGGAACACTACAGAACCCACAAATTACTGACCAATCACCATTCTATCTCCCTTATCTAAAATTCTAGAATGAGTCATCCACACCCAATTAATGGACTACTTTCTCACAAACTATTACCAAACACCCAACATGGTTTTTGACCCATCCACAGCACCACCACAAAGTTCTAATGTCCTTTGCTAACACAGTTAACCACTAAAGAAACAATGGACAATTTGTATCCACTATATTTTTGAACCACAACAAACTTGTCAATATCCTCTCCACTCTAAACCTTAGTTCTTCCACTATCACATGGTTCCAAAGCTACCTATCAGATAGACTGCAGGCAGTCCAATGGGAACACCACTTTCCCCTTCTTCTTCCAGTTGCCTTAGGGGTTCCTCAGGGCTCCATCCTTGGGCCATTACTATTCTTTCTATTCACTAATCAGCTCACTGTCTCCACACCTAACACATCTGTAGTGCAATAAGCTGATGACTCCACCCTAATTTGTGCAGCCCCTAGACTAAAAAACTTGCACACTATAACCCAAGACTCCTTTCTATCTGTCGAAACATGGGTTACTAATGTCCAACTCATTCTTAACCCCAACAAAACCAAACTCCTTGTCTTCAGCCCAACAAGACTCCCATCCCCATACCACTCATTTAATATCTTGTCCAAAAATAAAACAATAATCATCCCAACAACCCACACTAAACTACTTGGAGTCAAAACTGACAATAGCCAGAAATTTGGCATTCACATAGCACAAACCATCAAGAGGGTTCACAAGAACCAAGGTCTCCTGTATTGGAATAAGAAATTTCTTACAAAATACACAAAAGCCACCATAGTTTGAAAATACCTCTTGTCTACCCTCTTCTAAGTCTCCCCAGTTCTAACCAATCTCTGCAAAACCTGACTTAAATAAACTGGAATCTTGCTACAATAAAATTGCCAGGTTTGCAACTGAGGCCTCATATAGAAGTCATCACTGTACATCTGCTAAACTGCCTTGAACTTCCTCAGTTGCTACACTTTAATCAACTAACCTTTGCACACAATATATTCCGTCAACCCGAAAAAATCCATGGCCTCCAAAATCTAGTACAACCATATGCCACTACTAGAAATCTATACTCCAGTAATCAAAACCTTCTAAATTCCACCAAAGCTAACAGTGATGCTGGAAAGTTTCTCTTCTCTAACACTATTTCTAATATATGGAATAAGCTACCAACCCTAATGACCTCCAACTGCTCTACTACACAATTCAAAAAGCTCCTAAAGTCACACTTCATGAACACCTGGTTATGTTCTTGCAACTCTCCTGGGTAACCACCTCCTGTAATCACTGCTATCATTGTATAAGAATTAGCAGCTCACACTAACAGCTGTCTCCAACTATACAAAATTAGCCTTTGTATCATCTCATAGTGTATTTACTCAGTGAACATCTTCTCCAATAAAATTCTACTCTTAACTAGTACTTAACTGTTATTCTCAAACTATCATGCTAGCTACCAATTGTTTGATTGTTATTACTGAATCATAGTCAATTTACTTGTATGTAATCATTATACCTTTATCTTTATGTATTGACTTGAATGCTTATAAATACTGATATGTCTGTAAATACTGATATGTCTGTAATTGAAGCTTTTCTCCCCGGGCCTCCACTGAAAATGGACCTGTGTTCAGTCAGATTTTCCTGATAAACAAATGTAAAATAAAATAAATTGCAGTCAACTGGGCATATGTGTGTGTGTGTGTGTGTGTGTGTGTGTGTGTGTGTGTGTGTGTGTGTGTGTGTGTGTGTGTGTGTGTCTGTAGACAGAAGAGCAGAAGTGCTTATCCCATAGTTATAGCTCCAATACCATGGATTGACAGTATTTTGATTATTGCAGATGCCTACACATCCATTTCATGCAGCCCACCCAAAATCTTGTCTCCGACATGGCCTGCTGATGTCATCTACTATATAAGTTCACCTGCAGTCCTGTAAAAGTCAGACTTGTGCCATGGCACTTGTATAAAGTACTGCTCTGTAGTTTCTGTAATTAGATAGGTAGGGGTTCTGTTCTCACTGCAGTCATCTGGGTGTGTGTATGTTTAGACAGAAGAGCAGAAATGTGTATCCCACAGTTACTGCTCCAGTTGCATGGATTGACAGTATTTTAATACTTGCAGATGCCTACACATCCATTTTAAGCAGCCAACCCAAAGTCTTGTCTCCCACATGGCTTGCTGATGTCATCTACTATAAATTCACCAACAGTCTTGTAAAAGTCAGACTTGTGCTGTGTTGCTTTCATAAAGTACTGGGTTCTGTAGGCTGTCTACTTAGGTAGGTGTTCTATTATTGCTGAAGTCAACTCTGTGTGTATATGTGAGTTGTTGGTTGATATCACAGAGCGCATTTTACACCAGCATGTGGAACACTATTATATTCTCCTCAACAGACACTGCTGATGTTATCAGCTATACAGTTCTGTCTGAGACACTCTAAGTTGTACGTGAGCTATAGTGCTTGTGTAAAGTACTGGGTTCTGTAGTGTGCGTACTTAGATAGGTAAGGGTTTTATTCTCGCTGTAGTCAACTGTGTGTGTGTGTGTGTGTGTGTGTGTGTGTGTGTGTGTGTGTGCGTGTGCGTATGTGTATGTGTGTGTGTGTGTGTGTGTGTGTGTGTGTGTGTGTGTGTGTGTGTGTGTGTGTTTGTGTGTGTGTGCTATTGCTTGACATTACAGAGATGTTTTATACCAGCATGAGAGGCATAGTTTTATTCTTCTCAGCAGACACTGCTGATGTCATCAGCTGTAATGTGTTGTCTGAGACACTCCAAGTCAGACATGAGCTGTGGCGCTTGCATAAAGTACTGGGTTTTATAGTCTGTGCACTTAGGTTGGGGTTCTATTCTCACTGCAGTCAACTGTGTGAGCCATTGCTTGACATTACAGAGAGCATTTTACACCAGCATGTGGGAGACTTTTATAATCTCCTCAACAGACACTGCTGATGGCATCAGCTATATCAAATTTTTTGGTATGCAGTACTCCCACTAGGGCAGTGTGAGATACTGGCATGGAGGCCAGGCAGAAGTCACCTCATCCTATACAATAAAGAGTACAGTTACATGGCTTTTAATCTGTCCAAGTACATCATGGCATGGTTTGTCGGTCCTGTGTTATCTTGCTGACAAAGACCTGTGATCTCTCCAGCTGCTACATGTGTCTGTTGAGGTACATGAAAAAGAGAGCATTATACTCTATTAGTGTTGTGCTGAGGTTTGATTACAGTGCTGTCATACAATCCTAAGATCTCAATTTGATGATGTAACTTATGATGTGCACAACACAGGCTTTCAATACCAGTATGGGTACTTGCCCAGTGCTTGCATCACTGGGTTTCTGAATAGAAGGACTGTTGTCAATGTTATGATTAACATGTAATTCCACTTTTCAGATGGACAACATTACAAACACACATTTCTGCATTTATTTATAGTTCATGTGCCTTTGTCACCATTCAGTTGTGTGTGTTAGCTTCTCCTGTACTATGTTATCACAATTAGTGGAATCAATGATGATATACAATATGCAAGGATCAGTAAACATAGTAAGCCAAAGGCCATATACTTTAGCCTGAACTGTTTAGAAATAAGAGTTCAAACAGTGAAGGGCCAAGCACAGATCCCTGGGGTTTACCAATGGTGACAGCTCTACTTGTACAGGTTGATTCATCAACTTTCACATGATGTGTTCTATCAGTGAGCCAATTGGTTACTTATCAGTTGATATAAGGGTTAATCCCCAGCTTGGAGGTTTTCCTAATAATACATGCATGGGGGAGGGGTTGTGTAAAAATCCTAGGCCAGATCACAATAGGCAGTATGCATTGTCTTAGTTTCGTCCAGGCCTATCACCTGGACATACACCTTCCTGATATGGTTGAATACACAGCTTACCACACCCTCCACATGGCCTATGTTCCCATACAAGGGTGTTCATCAACATACATCCACCTGAGATGGGGGGACAGCATTTGATGCATGCATGTATAGAGACATCCTGACACTCCTCAACTGTGAGATACACCAACATGTCATTGTGGACCTCTTCTGCATGTACACTAGTAATATTCCAGGTGTGTGCTGCAGACTTGTGTGAGTTGTTAATACAACATCAAGTCTGTTATATCTGACAGATGTCCTCAAAGAGATCATCAAGAGCATGCATGATGACAACAGTATCATTTTGTGGAACTTAACCAAGTCATGGCATTTGACACAAAGCCACACTGTGGTATTGAATCAGCACTGCCATATGTGTCCATAAACAGCTATATCACCAAATGGGTAGACCAATGTGTGACATACATGGCATCTCAGTAAATTGACATGTGTAATGTGATTTATATCTCAGGTCTATTGATCAGGTCAGTACATCAGGGGTGTCTGCTAGGCCATTTCCTGCCCATTAATTAAGTGATGGACATCACAGACGACATACATATGCTGTGCCCAAACAGCTGCCTGAAAGACCACAGATTGTAGGCAATTATTGATTCCAACTGTGATATTAATGTAATTAATGTAATACAGACAGCATATACCAAAAACTGCTGACACAGCCATGACAACATCTGCATTGACAATAAACATGGAGGAATTTGTTGAATCAGGAAACAAACACATTACCCATTTATAATTTGGAAATTACGCCCAGTAATCAGACTAATAGGTATGTTACCCATGTCCTGGGGGTAGATGATAAGTGGACATCCACCAGCACCTTGTCATAGTGCTGACTACTCCCTTGAATATAACACAAGTACTGGGTATGTGAAGGACATGCACATTAGAGGCCATAATACCTTCATGCTTTCCAGCCTTCATCACCCCAGTAGCTTTGTACAGTGCACCCTTCTTCATGTACCTCCCTACACATGTTCCAGTGATGTGTAACAGAAGTGAACCACCTTTGTCACAGTGCACTGTCATACAGCTAATTGGCCATATTTAGGTATTCTTTCTGTGGAATATAGATGAGCGTCTGATGGTGCGGAACCCCAATCAAGTTGTTACACCAGATGCATGTGTGCTGCCTACTTTGCTTATACACACACTACATATGTACATAGGTGTTTGATGGCATTAATGGCATGTATATCATTAGTGACATTGTGGATCGTGATATATATATATATATATATATATATATATATATATATATATATATATATACATTTGGAAGTACAATATTGAACATCTGTCCCTATTTTTGGGCCTTTGTCACCACATTATGTATGTCTTTGTCCACATGTCTTGCTCAAAGAGGATAACAGGTATATTTGAGTTTCATTCCACCACACATTTCTATGTGACATCTATGGCAAATATGTCCCTATTTCTGGTTAAATATCCCTGCGTTATGTTGACCTTTGTGGAGATATGTTGCACTAACAGATTCACAGCAAACTGTCAAGCCCTGGTGGCCATTATGGCATTCCATATAAATCCGTGGACCGTAGGTACTCTGCTTTAAACAGAATCATATCCATGTTTGTTTACGCGGTTTCCTGGCTATGTGTCATTAATATGCATTGCGTGCTACCACTGTGCAAACATGTAAACTCTGTGTTGGCTCTCTGTGAAGCCTGCACAGAGTTTATTGAATTCTGGGGATTGTCTTTCTGCTTTAAATATTTTATTAGTGTTTGGGAGATTGGTTTAACATGAAGACTTAATGAACTTCAGAAACAGGATGCAAAGACAGAAAGCAGCACAAAGTACATTCGGTCAAGTGGGGTAAAATAAAAACTGACAGTGAACAGTAGCTAATAACAAAGTACTGAATTGTTGTGGTTTTTGCTTTATAATAATTTCCTTTTTTGTGGTATTGTTATATATGTAATGCTGTGCCAAACTGAAAGAGTTCATTACTGTGGGAACTCAGAGGGTTAATGATGAGGAAAGCATCCATTTTGCCTTGGGGTCCAGTCTGACAGTGGTTTTAGGTTACATCTGAAGCTTACTGATGTTTTAGTTGTGCTATATTATTGTGTGTATAGTGCTGCAACAAATGGAGATAGTTTAGTGACATGCAATGTTCATGAAGAATGAAGAGTGGTGCAGGAGCTCTCATTTTCTGTAAGAGACTAACCTCCATATGAACACTTGCAAGTTACTGCAGAATTGCACTGATAGATTGAAACGGATATGATAACTCATTTCCTGTTGATGTACATGAGTTGTGGAGCAAAGTGTTTATGGAAATTATTTAAAATTTTACAAAAGCTTTGAGATAGGTGGTGAGGAATCTTATCTTCTTTCTGACCTTAATGGAAATTATTGGTATGTGCAGTTTCAGCGTTTTATAATATTTTATGTCTTTAATGTTGAATATACTGACAGTAATATGAAGTACTTTAATCTTAAACTTCTCTTGTAGAAAGAATAAATTGCAATGACTTTATCTGAATAACGTAAGAATGGGATGTTTAATTAAGTCAGATCATGGATGCTTTCTGATTAGTAAGACATAATGGAAATACTGTATTGTAGCAAAGCTTCAAAATTTATGATTAAATGCTTTCACTATTTGAAGAGAAGCTATTGATTGATTTGTAGGGGACTACCTAGTGATTTTAAACTTGTTATATAATGATAACTGTACAGGCAAAAACACTTCTGTAGAAATAAGTGATGTCATTGTTAAGTTATCAAATGTTTTTTTTTTTTTAATTTAAGACAATTTCCAGTTGTTTTTCTTGTAAATATTGATATAGTTTAGCCATAAAATATGGAAAATGCTTAATGTTATAGTAGGAAAAAGTATTAGGATTATTTTATTGGTTACAAAGAAAGGTCTATTTAATATATTTTTTATAACTGCTGTTTACTAAGGGATTAATATAGATGTGGATGTTAAAAAATGAAAGGCAGCGTTGCTGGTTTCTAGGAATTGTCCATAAATGGCAGATGATATACTATTATACATTAATAGCTGCTATGTGGGGTCAAGGGGTATATGGATGCAGTTTTTATTACAGTGTGCAGTATCCATCTATATCCAAGAATGTAAGAGAATGATACAAAAAATGCTGTTTTAAGGAATAAATTGCTTTGCATATGGGTGAAAGAGTTACAACAGCAAGTGTCACTGTGATTAGAGGTAGTCCTGAATTGTATGCATACTGTGGATGGGAAGGTATGTTGAAACTTGTTTTTACATGAAGGGCCTTACTTCAATTTTGATATTAAATTAGAATCTACCCAATACATGTGTTATTCTGGTAGAAAAAAAATTTAGATTGTGTAGTGACAAATTCTATATAACCACTAATCATATATACACACACACACATATATATATATATATATATATATATATATATATATATATATATATATATATATATATATATATATATATATATATATACACACACACACACACACATATATATCTAGTTATGGAAATTAAATTGCATTCAATAATGGTATCATATCAGTCACCTTTAGGGTGTTTTATTTATCTACATTGATCCTTTCCTGCATATAAAGACACTGGCATTTTTCCACATTTTTTAAAGCAAATATCTTTTGTTAGCTTGCCTAAGATATTAACATTAAGCAATGTAAATGTACTGTGATATGTGTTTCATGTTGGAATGAGACCAATTTAAAGTGAAACATAAAACAAGAGTTATATTATATGTGGGCCAAGGTCAGGTCTGGAATTAAAAGATATACATTTGTGGAGCTGCAGATTACATTTTATGATAAGGATAAACTATTAAAAAGGAAGGTAGAAAAAAAATGAAATTAGTTTATGGAATTACAGTAAAAAATGTCAATTTTTATGTCAGTTATTGAATGATTGGCTTTGGCTAAGGCAACAAAAACTGAAAAGATTATTGCTGGGCTGAAAATGTTCCAGTTGTAACTGTATAACAAACAGATATATCAGGCTCAAACAAAGTGAAGTGAAAATGGGAATGAAGTCTGAATCTTTTTAAAGGATTCAAGTTTGCCAGTGCTTGCAGAGTATGATACAACTGCTATGATGGCTCCTGCTCCTCAGTATGAATTGGGTCAAGATCTTAAGGGACAAGTCAACGGTAAAGGCATGGTAGTAACATTCCACAACAGAGTTTTGGACTGCTCATAAGGAAAGGGGAAATACCATGAGCTGTCCAAATCTTTAATGTTGTACACGAACAAGGAGATTCCTTCCTCTTGAAAAGAGGCATAGTAATTGTGATACCATAAAAAGGAAAGGATCTGAGTTTGCCGTATTAATAATTAACTGATAATTGTCAGTGTGGAGGTGTGAGAGCAAGACAAACACTTCATAATGTAGTGAAGAAGGATGCTCATGAAAATTGCCAAACAACACCAAGAGTTACTGCTGATATTGAGTTTGGATGCAGAAAAGGCCTTTGGTAGAGTGGAGTTGTATAATTTGGTTTGGGTGCTCTTGGAATTTGGATTTTCTTTGGAATTTGCTGATTTAATAAAGGCAACTGATATAGCATCTGTGGCTAGTATTAAAAGCCATTAAAGCTTATCATTGCCTTTTATAATACCTAAAGGCACAAGGCAAGGGAGTCTTTTGTCACTTATTTTGATTGCTTTTGTATAGAAACTTTGGCTTTAGTGGTAACAAGACTGATTGTGAAAATATATATAACTACTCAAGAAGAAGATGTAAAAAGTGTCCTGTATCGGTGGTGCAGAGGGACAAATCTGACTATGGCCCAGGAGACCCGAGTTCTATTAGTAGGGAGGATAGGTGGGCCCATCCTGGTGGGATGGAGTGCAGCAGGGTGCAAACGAGCTACTTCTTTCAGGGGAATGGTGTGCAGTGTGATTCATGCCCTGGCGATATATTTTGGGTCACCAGACCCCTCCTTGGTGGCAACCTTCATGAGTGGGTGTATAGAGCATGCACTCACACATGTGAAGGCATACAGGGTTGCCATAATGATGTGGGTAGGTCATCTGTCTGCCCAGGGGTGGAGTTTAGGACTTTAGAAATGTTTTCAGCCCACAGGATGTCACTGAGGTCACAACAAATGCTCATAGCTGTCTGTATGACTGCTTCTCTGTATGGTACATGGTATGCATACCTCACAACTGTGCAGATCTTTGCAGAATGTCCAGATTTTTGCCTCATATTTTTAGAATGTTTTTGATAAAATTGTGGTTTTCTGGCAAACTAGTGGCAAATCATTAAAGATTAAAGTTAGAAAGAAATGACAGACATGTAAGTTTCAGACCTCATAGCTTTCAGAAAATTCATACTAATGCAAAACCTGTTATTCTAGCAACTTTCTAAGTTTGTAAGAACAACATTTAAAAATTGTCCATATTTTTCGGCCTTTGTCTCACTTTTATTTATGGCTTTGTCCAGATTTCTTGTTCTAAGTGGTTGAAAGGTATGATGGTATGTCATTCATATGGGAGAATAAATGGGCTTAGCCTGATAGATGAGGGCAAGGGTTAGGCAAATGAAAGAGGGCAGAGGTTAACCTGATAGAAGAGGGCTTAACGGCCATTAGTCATGAAGGCAAAAAACTTTTATTATATGTTTTTTAAATTAACATGTGAGGATGAAATTGGCTGTAATGTGTGTGTGTGTGTGTGTGTGTGTGTGTGTGTGTGTGTGTGTGTGTGTGTGTGTGTGTGTGTGTGTGTGTGTGTGTGTGTGTGTGTGTGTGCAGACATTAAATACTTACCAAACTTGCATTTTGGATGTAATATACTTCCTCCAACAAATATTACATATACTACAGCAAGTTTGAAACACTGTCTGGAGGAACTTTTTTACATCAAAAATATAAAAAATATATACTTAGACATGCGTGAATGGGCATGCCTTCGTTGAAGGTTGGCCTTCAGGCTGGCACCTCAGCACCGTAAAAATCGCGGACCGGAGTTCCGCTGTGGTGACCCCTAACCGGGAAAAGCCGGAAGAAGAAGTAATTAAAAACAAGTAAATAAATTCAAAACAAGTACAACATATAACATTCTCTAAGCACAGTAATCCCTTCCAGGCTGTGTGCTGTTGTGTAAACAATGCCCATCCAGGAGTGTTAAAGTCCATCATCCTGTGGTGCTAGACTTCAGAACACCCCTGGGCATGTATTTGCATAATAACGCACACCCTCTTGGGAATTAGTACTTGCTTGATGTAAGAGTAATGTGAAAAAAATAAGAGCAATAGAGATAAATATTCCCCCTTTTGCAAGTGAGGCAGAAATGTGTGTGCCTGTGTCAGACAGACCATATAAAGTATTTTGAATCTGGCTATGGGATTCATTAGAAAGATCTTTTAGTTAAACATACGGGAACATGAAAAAGGCTAAAAGATGATTTCTGTAGAATGAAATGAATAGCTAGAACTGGATCAATGAGTACATGTGGTGCTTTTTGTACTGCCTTTGTTTCTGTATTTTTCAGGCATTTCCAGTTAATAATCCATAATCTTTCTGAAAGCGATTAAAAACCTGATATGGCATTTTTTTTGAGATGGTGGTAAAACTTGGTTGTCCTGAGGTAAAGCAATAATTCTAAAGGAGATAGGAAGTGTAATTGTTCTGATCCAGAGTTAAATGATAAGGCAGCAGAGTTAAAAGAGAATGTACTTACTTTAACTTTGAGACTAGTGAGCTAATTGAAAAAATAGTGAGGTTAAATGCAGGGAATAAATTTTACAGGTGCACTTTTTGAATGTGCTGTGTGGAAATAGTGGAAGTATCTTTTGTTATCTAGCTATCTATTTACACACACACACACACACATACATACATATATATATATATATATATATATATATATATATATATATATATATACACACACACACACACACACACACACACACACACACACACACACACACACACACACACACACACACACACACACACGTCTAGATAGATCTGTCTCTGTCTGTCTGTCTATCTATCTATATCTGTCAAGCCACATGCTTTATTGCTTTATGAATGTGAGACCAGGCTCTCTTCTACTTTATATGTGTAATAGAAAGGTTGGGGGGTAGTTATTTGTTTTTAAAAGCAGATTAGTATGGATTGTCTTGGTATGTGGGACCACAGTAGGCCAGCAACAGGTAACCACTGAACTTATCACTAAGGAGATAGACATTGTAACAGTAAGGAAAAATTGCTTTATAGTATAACATTTGTCTAAAAAAGCAAGGCAAATATTGGCCAAATTGCATCATCCAGTAGCAGGTTATTATCAGTTCTTATAAGTAGGCAAAGCATTCTGAACAGAAAATGTGGAAGAAACCAGTACAACAGGCTGTGCTTACAGCCTCAGACAATTCTTAGCTGTAGATTAAAAGTAAAACAATGGGGCAGCTCAGTTTTCCATCATGTGAGACAGATGTGATGGATTTACTACACTTCAGCACATCATATGGCATTAGAAATAATCAGTCTGGGTAAAGCCAGCTTTAGGCACCAGCGAACCCGGCAGGGGCCTCCAACCACAGCAAGTTGTCTTATCTTGATATTTTGTAACATGTCTGACAAACCAACAAATGTTAGTACAGCAAGTTAGTACACTTGGTAAACCAGCTGGGTAATAATTCTTATTTACATATCCTTTAAAATGTAACGATCTCTCTGGTTATAGTAATAAGGGTTTTATCAAGCAACAAGCTTCACAATTCCATTAAATATTTTACCACTGACATCGTGCCCCTGGCTAAGTAAAAACCCTGCTACTGGACATTCACTCCATTAAAACTAACAATATACCCAACTTTAGGTACCTGTAGCTGCAGGGGAGCCCCCTTAATTTCATTGACTGTGTGGGGGCCCCCACAAAAGCTGCTACTGGTTGGGGAAAATGAGGAGAAAAAAATACATTAATTTCCTGATTATGGTCTTTAACCTGAGCAGCTCTGTGATATGACCCTGTTAGGATAAAGCTAATAATGAACCTAACCAAAGTAAGCACTAGAGAGATCAGCAGCCCAGGATGACTGATCTCAGTGCAAACCTTGGATTTTAAGACAAGCTGATGCTTCTGATCTTCAGGGATGGTTTTCCCATTTGGGGGCATTTATAAACACTGGCAGAATACCATATACTACAACTTATAACTTTTTTGCAGAATAATATAGTACAATACCAATGATAGCAGAATGTTGTTGTTGTGACTTTCAGCTTTTCCCAGTTAGGGGTCGCCACAGCGGAACTCCGGTCCGCTAATGTTTGGTAGTTGATTTTTACGTGCTGAGTTACCAGCCCTGATGCACAACCTTCAATGAAGGTACGCCCATTCATGCCTGTCTCCATGC
>NC_056733.1:1623391924-1623399424 GCF_019279795.1 Protopterus annectens | reverse complement strand
TGTGTTCTGTTTTTATGTTTGAGTTGCCTCTAAACCAAACCAGACATACTTCACACATACTTTTTAAACATATGCTCTGTATTCAGCTATTGATAAAGTTCATGTCCTGCTTATGGATTTAGAAATATTTTAGACGGCACCCCTTATTTATTGTAGGATCCTGTGGCGCAGAATCTTATATTTAGTTTTAGTGCTGTGAAATTAGTTAGTACCTGCGTATTGTTTTTATGTTTGAGTTGCCTTCCATATTAGATAGGAACGTATGTTCTCTCCATGTACATTTCCAATCTAGATGTCTGTATTATTGCATACCTAGCAACTTGCCATTCTTATTTCTGCATATATTTTACCTGTACATGCTTGTTATATGGAGCAAGGTAACTGAGACGCTCTTCACATATATTAGTAAGATCTCCAGTATGGTGACTTCATGTGAAGTAGCATAGAATGGATGACATGCACATTGAATGCATTAATGCATATTGTTTGATTTAAACTGCTATTTTTATTGTTTTAGGATGTAATATAAATTGGATAGTAATATGCATATAAGCATATGAGTTTTGCACTCATCAATTATGATTTTAAGGCGCGAACAGTCGCGCAGTCACAGTTTGAATTAATTGTTTTAAATTGATGTCTACATTTAGATTCCGGTTATTCCATATAGCTTTACAATTGAGAAGTTATCCATGATTATGATAATGCTTGGGTGAACAACTAGTAAGCTACATGCACAATATACTGAGATATGATGCGTGCATAAATCCCCTCAATTATTCTCAATATACAGTATAAAATCCATTGCTAAATGACTAAGTACGTATTTGAGTACTGAGATAGCAATTGGCATTATAGTAAAGACACTAATTGCGGGAGCAGTCTATACTTATTTCTATTATTTAATTTGATTGTTCATTTTTAAAATAATAGAAGGGAATTTTAGCAACTGTGTTAGTTTGAATATATACCTTTAAATGTTTAATTGAAGAACGTTTTATTGACTAACACGTGACTGTTTTATATAAAAATGATCTGTTTGAAAAACTTGAATCTTAACGGTCTGATGAAGCTTATGTAAAAGCACTTACTTGTTGCATGCCAAATAAAATCAGAACTTTATACAAATGGAATATTCTTTATAAACAGAGCATACCGCATTTGGACTATATTTGTTTATACTGGATTTTCAGTCGTGCTGTGTTTGCCTCTTACCTAATTACTTGGACTTTTTTATACTTCATTATTTGCAAGCCAAGAGGTATTTACTTTGCTGGAAGCGTTTACTCTTTTTGGTCTTATCAGCATTTTATTTTACGCGCCCAACGGAGACATGGCAGAAATTAATGACAACATCGAATTGGATTACAGACCAGTCGGGTCTGTGCGAGGAGAGGAGGATGCCAATTCTGGGAGTGGAATTACTGACCCTAAGGGATCCGTGAATGCCGTTAATGTCTGTAATACTAGAATACATGCCACATATCATGGAGGCAAATGCCTAAAAACTAAACTCCTGACGTGTGGGGAGTGATGTCAACGCTTTACTATTCTACCAAACTGATAGTAATGAAACCACTACTTTAGCTGCATTGGAACTTACAGTGGGAATGCAGAAGGCCTTAGACAAGTTGGAAATTGACCTTCTCAAGTTGGAACGCCTCTCCACACAACAACAACATTTTGCGGTTTGCCTCCATAGAGGCATTATACCGAGAGGTCTGCGAGTCCTAAAATGCCCACCTATGGAGAGCAATATCCAGAACTACTCACCAAATGGCAAAAACTGAATATAGAGGTGAGCAAGAATTATATTCAGTCATTGATAGACTTCTTTAAGCCTGTGGAGGAAGAATTAATCACATCTGTTTTGGGGCAACAACAAGAACTGTACTCCAATTATTCGAATGTACTAGTTGATAATGCCCTGCAGTAGTGATGCTGCGGTAGCGTTGTCGCCTCACAGCAAGACGTTGTCCCATTCGATTCTCAGCTAGAGCGTCTTCTGTGTGGAGGCATATGTGAATGGGCATGCCTTCGTTGAAGGTTGTGCGTCAGGGCTGGTAATTTGGCACGTAAAACTCCACTACCAAACATTAGCGGACCGGAGTTCCACTGTGGCGACCCCTAACCGGGAAAATCCGAAAGACACAACAACTAGTTGATAATGCTCTCTCCGATATATTGGATGGAGTATTAATATATGAGAGGCGACTGTTGCAGCAGAAAAAGAATAAAATAGATAGAGACATTCAAGATTTCCGGCTAGGCCAGGTTTTCACTTGGCCGAGACCGGGGCAAACTTCTAGGTGGACACCAGTAGTAGGCAGGAATGCAACTACAAATGTAACTTCATCAAATGATGATATTAACAATGACAATCATAATGATAATAGCAGGCATGACCTAGCTATGAATCACATTAGCCCTCATCATATTACATCAACTGACCCAGGCATTAATGTAAATTTTACAACTAATGCGCTTGATACATGAGCTGAAAGGAACTTAGCTCACACAGCCACTCAGAAGGAATCGTTTAACCACATCTCAGAAAATAATATTCAACCACCTGTTGCGTGCCCTAAAAATAATGATAAAGTCACAGGGCACATACAACAAGCCCATAATAGACCCAATAATGCCCTGGATTTTCCACAGTTCCCCCTTCCCATAGTTATGGAGAAGGGGGTCAGGAGAGACTGCTCGATGAGTCGAGGCCGGCAAAAACAGAAACTCTCAGAAGAGAGGAGGTCCAACCAAACTTTGAAAAAGATGTGGAATCAGATGAAGACTGTCTGATCTGGAACATTTCACATAGGGAGTTGGACAATGATGAAATCAGTGTGCTTAATAAGGGCTTGAGTTTTATTCCTACTGCATACAGCCAACTTACAGATGTGTTAACTGATGTAAAATTATTTATTAGAAATGTCATGCTAAGATATCAATATGGAAATAGTGAAGGTAGTTACCATGAGACTTTAAAGAGGCCAAGTGAGTATATACCACAAAACCACCCTTTAGTGGAAGCATTCTATAATTTAGTTGAAGATGATGTTTATAAGAAGTATGGCAGAGATCAGGTAAGATCTATAACCAGGAAGAATAGTAGGAACAACCTGAAACCTAATGAAAGGAAAGCACTACGAAGATTACAGCAGGATGATACAGTGGTCTTCAGACCAGCTGATAAGGGCGGATCCCTAGTAATTATGGATAAGACAAAATATCACAAGACCATGATCGACATGCTTAGTAATGACAAACACTATGGTGTCATAGATAAACAGAAGTTAGATAAAATTAAGTATAATATACATGTCACTATAGTAGATTTGGTTAATAGTTACGTTATAAACACAGAATTAGCCAGGTTCCTGGAAGATGAATATCCAATGATACCAAACATACAAGGGATACAAGGTACATAAAGGCGGTGAAAATCCCCCCATGAGACCTATTGTCTCTGGCTGGGGATGGAGTACCAAACCCTTCTCCCTATTTGTGGAAAGTTATCTTAGACCAGTAATAGATAGAAATAAACATATACTTAAAGACACGAAACAAATTTTATTAGACCTATATGAATTTTTTAGTCATGCTGAAATGAAGCCTAATATGTTGTTTGTAACTCTGGATGTGCAATCCCTGTTCACTGTTATACCTAATGAACTAGGAGTTAATACTATCAAGAAGTATCTAATTAAATATAGTGAATATACAGAATAGAAAATAAATTTAATCAGTATGTTTTTGGAAATTATATTGGAGAATAATGTCTTTGTTTATGATAACAATATGTATATTCAACGTGATGGCGTAGCTATGGGCACATCATGCGCCAGTAGCTACACCAACGTTTCTAGCTATGTGGGAAGAAGAAGAATTATTTAAGAACATATGGCACCAGGAACGGATCCAGTTTTATCGAAGTTTTGTGTATGATGTCTTCTTTATTTGGGAAGGCAACGTGGAAGAACTGGAAAGGCACATAGTAACCATGAATAGTATGACTACATATTTGAAATTTACCTCTAATTTTTCAGATACCAGAATAGAATATTTAGATGTGTTATGTAGAGAGGATAATGAATACCCAAGTCAATACAGGAGTATTCAGGAAAAAATGTTATAGAAATACATATCTTCATTGACATAGTATGCACCCTGCATACACATTTAATAATATTATTAAGGGACAAAGCATGAGAATATCACGTTTAAATGTGAAAGAAGCAGGTTATCAACAAGAAATTAACACCTTTAAACATAGACTTCTTACACGTGGGTGCAAAGAATTTGAAATTGATACAGGGTTACAGAACATTAATCAACTGAGGAAGGGTAGAGCAGCCTCATACTCTGCAGGACAGGTTCATTTGCACCACCGGCGTATAGATACTACGTCGCAACTCAAAATACCAATGTATTACTCCAGTGACAATAAAGATTTAATGGAATTAATTAGTAGCCATTGGCATATCCTCACGATGGATAAGGATATAAAGAATATAGTAGGGAAAAAAACTAAGTTCCAATATAAGAATAAACCTAATCTTAGAAGATTGCTGGGCCATTCAGCAGTGAGTGCCAGTAAATACCCTCATACGGGTACCCACTGCTGTGGTAAGTGCAATTTCTGTGTATGCATTGATACAGGAGACAGCTTTGTACATCCAGATATGGGACAACTATATAGGTTTCATGTATCAGCAGATTGTGGCACTGACCACGTGGTATATTTAGCAGTCTGTCAAAGATGCCAATCTTTTTATGTCTGTAAAACCGACAGAGCACTCCGGACTAGAATCAGAGAACATCTTTATGCCATTAGGATAGGTCATACCACGAATGCCCTGGCTAAACATATCATGGCACAAGGTGAGGAGCATGTTTTTCAGTTTATGGTCATAGATTTAGTCACTCCTATAATGAGAGAGGGTAATATACGAAAAACATATCATGGCACAAGGTCAGGAGCATGTTTTTCAGTTTATGGTCATAGATTTAGTCACTCCTATAATGAGAGAGGGTAATATATGAAATAGCACAGAAAAGAAGGAAATCAATTGGCTTATGAGAATGAGGGCAGATAAAGGTAAAGGGCTAAATGAGAGGGCATCAATCAAATCCGTACTAAAGGCCAGACACCTAATTGCAAGGTAGTAATATCATATAGGAAGGATAGGTTCGTCTTTTACGCCCCTGCTGATATATATACCAATTATATGACTTTAACATCTCTACTCTCTTCAATAGTGGTATTAGATATTATTAAGTAGACTATACATCTTTATCCCTAGCTTTACCTTGTATAATCCATTACTGGACTAGCAATGGAAGAGTTTAGCTCCGTAGTTGATATAAATGTCTTCACATATTTTGCATTTTTTGGATGCAATTTCTTAAACTTTTCTATCAAGACATATCTCACATATATTCCTTAGATATATGCCTTGAATTCAGTTACTGACAAGTTCATGTCTTCGTCCATAGGTTTAGAGACATACTATATGGGTCCTGTGGTATAGGATATTACAATTAGTCCAAATGCTGTTGCATAAATGAGTGCGTTTGCATTGCTTTTAGATTTAATATATTTTTATATCTGACTGTTGAAAGTGTTTGTGCCTTGCGATTACTTGAACCTGGTTATCGAGACACACTTCACGTATATTTTTAGGCACTAGCCTTGCATTTAGCTATTGTTAAAGTTTATGCCCTGCTTATGGATTTAGAAACATTTTAGATGGCACCTCTTATCAATTGTAGGTTCCTGTGGTGTAGGATACTATATTTGTTTTTTATTGTTGTGATATTAGTTAGTGTTTGTGTTCTGTTTTTATGTTTGAGTTGCCTCTAAACCAAACCAGACATACTTCACACATACTTTTTAAACATATGCTCTGTATTCAGCTATTGATAAAGTTCATGTCCTGCTTATGGATTTAGAAATATTTTAGATGGCACCCCTTATTTATTGTAGGATCCTGTGGCGCTGAATCTTATACTTAGTTTTAGTGCTGTGAAATTAGTTAGTGCCTGCGTATTGTTTTTATGTTTGAGTTGCCTTCCATATTAGATAGGGACGTATGTTCTCTCTATGTACATTTCCAATCTAGATGTCTGTATTATTGCATACCTAGCAACTTGCCATTCTTATTTCTGCATATATTTTACCTGTATATGCTTGTTATATGGAGCAAGGTAACTGAGACGCTCTTCACATATAATAGTAAGATCTCCAGTATGGTGACTTCATGTGAAGTAGCATAGAATGGATGACATGCACATTGAATGCATTAATGCATATTGTTTGATTTAAACTGCTATTTTTATTGTTTTAGGATATAATATAAATTGGATAATAATATGCATATAAGCATATGAGTTTTGCACTCATCAGTTTTGATTTTAAGGCGCGAACAGTCGCGCAGTCACAGTTTGAATTAATTGCTTTAAATTGATGTCTACATTTATATTCCGGTTATTCCATATAGCTTTACAATTGAGAAGTTATCCATGATTATGATAACGCTTGAGTGAACAACTAGTAAGCTACATGCACAATATACTGAGATATGATGTATGCATAAATACCCGCAATTATTCTCAATATACAGTATAAAATTCATTACTAAATGACTAAGTATGTATTTGAGTACTGAGATAGCAATTGGCATTATAGTAAAGACACTAATTGCGGGAGCAGTCTATACTTATTTCTATTATTTAATTTGATTGTTCATTTTTAAAATAATAGAAGGGAATTTTAGCAACAGTATTAGTTTGAATATATACCTTTAAATGTTTAATTGAAGAACGTTTTATTGACTAACACGTGACTGTTTTATATAAAAATGATCTATTTGAAAAATTTTTGAATCTTAATGGTCTGATGAAGCTTATGTGAAAGCACTTACTTGTTGTATGCCAGATAAAATCAGAACTTTTTACAAATGAAGTGTTCTTTATAAACAGAGCATACTGCATTTGGACTATATTTGTTTATACTGGATTTTCAGTCGTGCTGTGTTTGCCTCTTAGCTCTATTACTTTGACTCTTTTATATTCCTTGTATAATACAGTACCAGTTGTTAGTATGTTTTAAATTTGTAATTTTTAACATTTTTCCAGCAAACAATGAAAAAATGCATGACCCAATAATGACAAAACTAACCATTTCAGAACATTTTAACCATAAAAGGCCACTCAAACTTGTCATTACAATCCACCAGCATCAATCAATATGCAGGGATGACCGTGGTGGTGCAGCGGTTAGCGTTGTCACCTCACAGCAAGAGGTTATCCGGTTCGATGGTCGGCTGGGGTGCCTTCTGTGCGGAGTCTGTATGTCCTCCCTATGGTTGTGTGGATTTCCTCCGGGTGCTCCGGTTTCCTCCCACATCCCAAAGATGTGCTGTAAGTGGATTGGACATGAAATGTTGGCCCTAGGCATGAGTGTGTGCATGCCTTCCATGGAAGGTTGGGCACCAG